>NW_028299454.1:0-3000 GCF_049724085.1 Artemia sp. Qi Xiang Cuo
GCTGCTAAAAATAACTCTAATTGCAAAAAAAGGGTATATCATTTGCGAATTGGTGATTATCAGTTAAGGTAACCCCTCGGGGTTGTTTACTCATAGCTTATTTATTATAAATTTGGAACAACATCAATCTATGGAAATGGTTAACGATGATGAAATGGTCTTATGACTCGACCTAGCTTTACTTCTTCGATGTGTTCTGTATAATACACAAGTGGTGTTTGAACAGTTTTGTCAATTTAAAATAGAGTTTAACGTTATAGTATACTATAAAGTTGATACTAAGAGAGATGTAGATGGTAAGAAAAGAATTTTAATAATAAAATTCAGAACAAACCTTAGAAATCCTTGCCAATCAAGTAGTAAGGTGTGTGTGAGTACGAACCATCAATGATCATAAGCACCAACGACCCTAACCACTAGAGACCTCAACCCCCCAAAGGTCCCCTATCCCCAAACTCGAAGGGCGCCCCTCCCCTCTTATTTCCCCTCTAAATTATTTTTTTAACATGATATATTTTTTTCAACTTTTTTTTTACATGTCTTCGAATGAGATGAAACAGGCACTTTCATCATAACATGTTTTTTTCTTTTTTTTTGGCAATTGACATCTTTTTTCTGATAACAAGTACCATTCATTGCGATCGTAGCTTTCAAATGTGAAACTTAAGTCCATTTTTGGATCAAAAAATAAACTATTTTCGTAAAATCTCAGCTAATAAGGGTTTTTGACCGTAAACTCTAGTTTTTGTAAGAAAAATTATGGAAAATACAATTCATTGGCTCATAAGTGAAACTTAAGTCCAGTTTTGGATCGAAAAATAAAACTATTTCTTTAAAATCTCACCTAATAAGGGTTTTTGACCTTAAACTCTAGTTTTTGTAAGAAAATTACGGAAAATACAATTCTCTGGTTCAAATGTGAAACTTAAGTCCATTTTTGGATCGAAAAATAAAACTATTTCTTTAAAATCTGACCTAATAAGGGTTTTTGACCTTAAACTCTAGTTTTTGTAAGAAAATTACGGAAAATACAATTCTCTGGTTCAAATGTGAAACTTAAGACCATTTTTGGATCGAAAAATTAAACTATTTGCGTAAAATCTGAGCTAATAAGGGTTTTTGACCGTAAACTCTAGTTTTTTGGAAGAAAATTATGGAAAATACAATTCGTTGGATCATAGGTGAAACTTAAGGCCATTTTTGGATCAAAAAATAAACTATTTCTGTAAAATCTGAGCTAATCAGGGTTTTTGACCGTAAACTCTAGTTTTTTGTAAGAAAATTATGGAAAATATAATTCTCTGGTTCAAATGTGAGACTTAAGTCCATTTTTGGATCGAAAAATAAAACTATTTCCGTAAAATCTGAGCTAATACGAGTTTTTGACCGTAAACTCTACTTTTTTGGAAGAAAATTATGGAAAATACAATTCGTTGGCTCAGGTGAAACCTGGGTCCATTTTTGGATCGAAAAATAAGCTATTTCTGTTAAATCTGAGCTAAACATGGTTTTTGACCGTAAATTCAAGTTTATTGTAAAAGAATTATGGAAAATACAATTCTCTGGTTCAAATGTGAAACTTAAGTCCATTTTTGGATCGAAAAATAAAACTATTTCCGTAAAATCTGAGCTAATAAGGGTTTTTGACCGTAAACTCAAGTTTTTTTATTGTAAGAAAATTATGGAAAATTCAATTCTCTGGTTCAAATGTGAAACTTAAGTCCATTTTTGGATCGAAAAAGAAAACTATTTCTGTAAAATGTGAGCTAATAAGGGTTTTTGACCATAAACTCTAGTTTTTTGTAAGAAAATTATGGAAAATACAATTCGTTGGCTCATAGATGAAACTTCAGTCCAGTTTTGGATCTAAAAATAAACTATTACTGTAAAATCTTATCTAATACCGGCTTTTTATCTTTAACTCTATTTTTTTGTAAGAAAATAATTGAAAATAAAATGTTCTGTTTCAAATGTGAATCCTAACTCCATTTTTTGATAGAAAAATAAAAATATTTCTGTAAAATCTGAGCTAATAAGGGTTTTTGACTGTAAACTATTTTTTTTGTAAGAAAATTATGGAAAATACAATTCTCTAGTTCAAATGTGAAACTTAAGTCCAGTTTTGGATACTCATAATGATGAGGACTGATGGTTCTAATTCAATATTTTTTTCATTTTTAGAGTAAGCTAGCATTTCCAACGTTTAGAATGTCTATTAAAACATCGGAGATGTAAGAAAAGGAATTTACATACATATATTGTCAGAAACATGGGATAACATTGACAAAATCTATGTATCAAAATGAATAAAAACTTTATCAACATTCGTTGTTGGATATGTCATTATGTCATTATGAAAAAATTGTAAGTAGGTAAGTAAGTAACAAACTTTCTTGAATTCACCTCTTGGATACGCAATACAGAAATTTAATTAAGGAAATTATGAAAAAATTGAACAAATTCTTTATTAACATTCATTATCGATTGAAGTCGCTTCCTAGACAGACAATACAACAATTTCACAAAATCTAAGTATAGGAGTGATTAAGTTCTATATCAACATCCATTTCTCGGATACATAGGAAAAAGTTGACAAAATCTAAGTGTTAGAGTGAATAATTTTTTTTTATTAACATCCTTTGTCAGATATATCAGATAAAATTGACAAAATCTAAATTTCAAAATGAATAAATGCTTTAACAACATCCTTTGTCGGATATGTTGGATAAAATTGACACAATCTAAGTATCAGAATTATTAAATTCTATATCAACATCACTTTCTCGGATACTTAGGAAAAAGTTGACAAAATCTAAGTGCTAGAGTGAATAATTTTTTTTTATCAACATCCTTTGTCAGATACATCGGATAAAATTGACAGAATCTAAGTGTCAGAGTGAATAAATTTTTTTATCAACATCCTTTGTCAGATACATAAAAAAAATTGACAAAATCTAATTTGATACAGAATTTTGATACAGAATTTAATAACTCTGATGC
>NW_028299455.1:0-2000 GCF_049724085.1 Artemia sp. Qi Xiang Cuo
AACACAAAAACTTACACACACACAAAAACTAACACACACTCACAAAAACTAACACACACACACAAAAACTTACACACACACACACATGAAAACTTACACACACACGCCAAAACTTACACACACACGCCAAAACCTACACACACACACACAAAAACTTACACACACACACACACACAAAAACTTACACATGCACAATAAAACTTACATGCACAAAAAAACTTATATTCACACAAAAACTTAAACACACAAACAAACACGAAAACTTACACACACACACACACTCAAACTCACACACACACGCACAAACTACAACACACAAAAAAACTTACACACACACACACACACACACACAAAAACTTACACATGAACAAAAAAAAAATCACACACACACGCACAAAAACTAACACACACACACACAAACACACAACTTAAACACACACACACGAAAACTTACACACACACTCCAAAACTTACACACACAAAAACTTACACACACACACACACACACAAAAACTTACACATGCACACGAAAACTTACATGCACACAAAAACTTACATGCACACAAAAACTTACACACACACATACACACAAAACTTACACACACACACACACTAAAACTCACACACACACGCAAAAACTTACACACACACAAAAACTGACACACACACACAAACATACAACAAAGCATACACATGAACAAAACAAAAACACACAGACACATGCGCAAAAACTTACACACACACACACACACAAAACTTACACACACACACACGAAAACATACACACACACGCCAAAACTTAAACACACAAAAACTAACACATGCACATGAAAACTTACACACACACACACCAAAACTTACACACACACAAAAAAACAAAAACACACACACACAAACACACAAACAAACAAACACACACACAAAATTACACATGCACACGAAAACTTACATGCAGACAAAAACTTACATGCACACAAAAACATACACACACACACACACAAAACTTACACACACACACACACACCAACAAACACAAACACACCCAAAAAAAAACAAACAAACACAAACTTAAAAACACACACAAACAAACAAAAAAACTTACACATGAACACAAAAAAAACTAACACACACACGCACAAAAACTTACACACACACACACACACAAAACTTACACACACACACAAGAAAACTTACACACACACGCCAAAACTGACACACACAAAAACTTACACACACACACACACAAAAACTTACACATACACACACACACACACACTTACACACACACACACACAAAAACTTACACAAACACACAAAAACTTATATCCACACGCAAAAGCTTAGCACACAAAAACTTACACACACACACAAAAACTTACACACAAACACACAAAAACAAAAACAACCACACAAAAACAAACAAGCACACAAAAACTTACACACACGCACAAAAACTTACACTCACACACAAAAACTTACACACACACACACACAAAACTTACACACACACACACACACACGAAAACTCACACACACACTCAAAAACTTACACACACACACAAAAACTTACACACACACACACACACACACAAAAACTTACACATGCACACGAAAACTTACATGCACACAAAAACTTACATGCACACAAAAACTTACACACACGCGCAAAACTTACACGCACACACAAAACTTAAACACACACACACGAAAACTTACACACACACACACGAAAACTTACACACCACACGCCAAAACTTACACACACACACAAAAACTTACACACACACACACACACACACACACACACACACACACACACAAAAACACACACACACAAACTTACACACACACACACACACACACACACACACACACACACACACACACACACACACACACACACACACACACACACACACACACACACACACACACACACACACACACACACACACACACACACACACACACACACGACACACACTTACGCACACACACGA
>NW_028299456.1:0-2000 GCF_049724085.1 Artemia sp. Qi Xiang Cuo
AAAACTATGCAAGAATCTGCGGCGAAAACAGGTGGATAATCGGCAAAAATAACTTGATTCATCCTGTAATCATTGCCAGCATTTTTCCTATTGATCGTATTCTGTTTAAAGCAAAGAACGTCTCTCAGATTATCACTTAGAACAATTATTTAAGTGTCAGTAGGTGAGGTAATGTAAATCCTATCGTGTTCCAATGAATAATTAAAATGAAATTTACCATTCCTACGATATGAGATTTTTCTATTGATTGTACGACACAAATCTGTCTCTCAAGCTGACAGAATTCAAAGGATAAGTACAAAATGAGGTTAAGAGAAGATCATTTACGGTATAGACTTCCTTTAACAGGCTCAAACAAGTTTGAAGGTCAAGAAAGTACTTTCTTCTGCCTAAGACCTGCGACTCCTGAGTAGAAACTTCATTTCAGTTCTTGTATATAGTAGTTAGTGCAGGGATCTCAATAAAAGGATAGGGAAAAGACTGATAGCGGTCAATAATATGTGATTTAGGCACAAATTAAATGCTGGGTGGCGAGAAATCGTCAGAAACAGGGGGAACCGTCGAAAAGCTGGCAGGCCGCTTGGTTCTGAAGGGGTAAAGAAGAGTAGAAAGGCCTCAGGATGTCCGAACGGGGCACCATATATGGGCATGTTTTATGGTTTTTGTCACTGAAAATAAAAAAACAGAATGTTCCTTACTTGAAAAAACATGGTTTTTCTCTCATTGATTGATTTTTCTTAGATATTTAAATACATTATTCAATTTATTTGCTGTTTTTCGTGGATGCCAAAAGAAATTTATTAATGTTTTTATGGCTTTTGTAACTGAAGAATGAAAAACTGTATGTTCCTCACTTGAAAAAACGTGTTTTTTATAACATTTATGGATTTTTCTTGGATATTTATGAATATTTGTCAGTTTATTTGTTGTTTTTCATGGATGTCAACAGCAATTTATGCATGTTTTTATGGTTTTTGTCACTGAGAATGAAAAAACAGGATTTTTCTCACTTTGATGTATTTTCATGGTTTATTAATGTCTAATGGGGTCAAGGTCGATTTATTTGTTGCTGTTTGGCCAGGTGTAATGACTCCTGGGGTGAAGTTTGCACATGCACATTGACGGTGGGGAGAGATTTATTGATCTAGGACTCGAGGGGGAAATGGATTTATGAGAACTTGGTTTACATAATCGCTAGGGGGGAATGTTTTGATCCAGGACTTGACTAGGACAAGTACAAACAGTACATAATTTATGCATGTTTTTATGGTTTTTGTCACTGAGAATGAAAAAAGAGGATTTTTCTCACTTTGATGTATTTTCATGGTTTATTAATGTCTAATGGATGATGTCAAGGTCGATTTATTTGTTGTTTGGCCAGATGTAATGACACGAGGGGTGATTTGCATAATCGCTAGGGGGAATGTTTTGATCTAGGGGAGAGAATTTCCGGGAACTTGATTTACATAATCGGTGGAGAGAATGTTTCGAACCGGTAACGGGAAACAGGATCACGTGTCTCCTGTTTTTTCATTCTCACTGACAAAATCCATAAAACCATCAAATAATCAACACACATAACCATCCATGAAAACAGACATAAATGTGACAAAATTCCTGTTTTTTCATTCTCACTGACAAAATCCATAAAAAAATCCATAAATGTGAGAAAGTTCCTGTTTTTTCAAATTCTCACTGACAAAAACCATAAAAACATCAAATAAATCGATCAAGACACATAACCATCCAAGAAAACAGACATAAATGTGACAAAATTCATGGTTTTTCAAGTGAGAAAAATCCTGTTTTTTCATTTTCACTGAGAAAGACCATAAAAACATCCATAAATGTGACAAAATTCCTGTTTTTCAAATTCTCACTGACAAAGTCCATAAACCACGTGGCTCTATGCCCATATATGGTGTTCGCGTCGGAGTATAAGATAGCCTTCTACTTAAACGATAAATAGTGGTAACACTTTAAACGATAAATCTAATTAT
>NW_028299457.1:0-1000 GCF_049724085.1 Artemia sp. Qi Xiang Cuo
GCAGTGTGAAGGGAAGATTTTCACTGTGAAGGAATGTAAACGTAAGACCTGTAACATGAAATGTAACAACCTTAGGACTAAACGTAACATAAAGTCTTACGTTTTAAATGTGAAGGAACCTTTAATCTGACCCAATTGAATAGGCTCATTCTGATTTTTTTAGATGTAGGGCCTACTGTTAGACTACTTGAACTAATAGAGTTAGGCTAGTGGTAAACCTAGAGCAAAAGTTTATTCACATAAATTTGTAGGAACCTAAAGATTTAGGTAAATTTCTCACAGTTCCTAGTATTGACTTACAAATAGACCTAAAGTAAACATACCAATTGATGCCAAGGCCATACCTAGAGGGGGGGTTGACCCCCCGCCCCCGGAAATATTTATCTTACTCATAAAAGCATAACAAAAATGGATATATGTAAATTTTGTATTTGTTTTTGTGTAAATCTCCCCCCCCCCCCCAAAAAAAAACTATTTTTCAAAAGGATGATACAAGACACATCATTAGTGTATAGCATAATTTAATTGCGAATACATTATTTAATGTTTTTTTTTGGGGGGGAGGGGGGAAGAGGTACCTAGGTTATTTCAGGTTACGTATTTAATATATTCTATACTTTACCCCTCTCCCCCCTAATGTGCAAACAAATTTGTTTCTAAACTAGTCATCCTATTTTATTTCATTACCATTAACCAAACTAGCACTATACAAAAGAGTCCAGCTAATGGAAGAGTTCCAAAAAGGCATTGAGTGGTATGTTCACTTGATTTGTTAGTCAATAATATGAACTGCAAAAAACTTGCCATGTTTTAAGTATCCTATAGCCCACTACATTTATGGAACTCTACCAACCCTGCCAGGTCAAAACAGAATTAACAGATATGTGTAGTCTACTATGTATATTTAGCAATAAATAGCAAATTAAAAAAATAATTTAATTGATGTCAATTCAACTTTTTAAAGGAACTCAATCACTTTTAGCCAATTAAAGAACGGTTT
>NW_028299458.1:0-1000 GCF_049724085.1 Artemia sp. Qi Xiang Cuo
CGGGCTCTGGTTCAGTTCCTGTTTCCTTAATAGTACTTTTGCTCAAGTCTTTAGAATCACTGCATGTCTTTTCTGGTAAATGAACAGTTTCTCTGGTATCTGGTTCTTCTGAATTGGGTGTCAAGTTAATATAATCCAGATTATTTGCCCCAATTACTTGCAAAAGAGTCAGAGAAACGAAAACAAGAAACCGTAATACCTTCATCTTTGTCATTATCTTCTCAGTCTTCAATAAGTAAAAGAAAAAATTTTCAGATAGGTTGCCTATCCTCTACTCAAAATTTACTGTCATCATAAGTTGAATAACTACAAGTCAGTTTGAACAAGGGTGAAAGCTTCTTCAATTCTTCAATATATATATGGGTATTTGTTTTCCCTGCAGCAATCCATCATATCTGCAAATATTAAACAGTATTTGCAATTTTAAATATTCTCGATATTAAAAATAAATTCTTGAACAGCACTAAGTTATTATATAACAAAACGTTTGTAGTCCAAGCACAAATATTTTAGTTTATCACTTAGTACACCATTGTGATATTGCTGATATTATATCCAAATCTGTAATATGTTTCCTTCTCAGGTCAACAAAAATCTTATACAGAGAATATAACAAAAGTTATCCATTTAGGGACACTAGTTACAAAAGCTTAGGGGAGCACAGCTTTATAATTGTCCTGCTGTTCCAGCCATTTCTTTAAAACTAGACAGAGAGAGTCATTGCCCCAATCTTGAAATGGGCAACCCTGTTTGCTGGCAATTTCTGAGACTATTTTGTATAGCACCTGACAGAGAAGAAGAAGCATCTTTCGGTAAAAGACAAACTGGCCATGTTTAGCACGCATATACAGGGAACATAGAACATAAATACCATGCTCATCTTCTCATTAAGATCCAATTACTAGAAATTTATCAGTAGCTTTTTGTTGGCTAAAATTTACAACTGAGGAATTCTGGCTGCTAATTGAGGTTTTCACAACCTCACATGATAGTATTGGAA
>NW_028299459.1:0-3000 GCF_049724085.1 Artemia sp. Qi Xiang Cuo
GCTACAACCCGCTTGAAGGAGACGTTTTCTTTTAAAAATTTTTCCTTGTTTTTACAAGCCAAGGCGCGTACAGTGGAACGATGTTGCTTTGTCTGTTGTCTAACACCTTCTGGCAGTTGAACATTACCCTCCATAAATTTAAACAAAGTTCAGATATTAGATTAATGAAATCATTGTCAACACCATGTTTGAGTATGGCCTTCCTCAGTGGAGGTTTTGAAGTGATTAAAACGGAAAATAAATGCCGTTGTTCGTGTAGTTTCTTCAGTGTCATAATGTCAATTAATAGCCTTTTCTACTGTTCACCGGAAGATATACTGTAATTTCATTGTCGAAAATATCAGTGACTACACGTAGATCCTCGGGCGTGCTCTGATTAAGATCCAGCAAAATGTAACCGTAGGGTTTATTAGTCGCCTAAGTGTACGCTGACAACAGAAATTTAGGGGTACCGGGGTATATCTGTTTTTTGAGATTTATGAGTGAGCTAGAATCACAAACGACTCGATACATAATATTGATATCGCAATTCAGCGCAAGGGTTAGCATACATTTGCTCTGATGAAACAGATTGTGTAGAACCAGGGTTATGGAAATGTGTTCATGGTGGGAGCGACCAGGTAAACAGTTGTAGCATTTCCTGTGATAACTGTTCAATGGATTCAGCCAAATCATTAATAATCAGCCACGAGTTCGGTTCAATACTATTGAAAACATCAAGTCCTCGTATGAATTGTATTGGTATGGTTGTGGCAATTGCTTTTATTTAATCGAATGACTCCTGCGAAATACTATAACAATAGTAGATTTGATTTGGTTTTTCTACGATCATTTTTATCGATATTTTGAGATATTTTAGCAAAAAGTGTTGTTTTCCCAAATATGGAGAGCCCACAAACAAACAACCTGAACGCTGTTTTAAATTGGAACCTGTTGATGCTGTTGTCAACAACAGTCGGACTACAACTAACTGTAAATCATACGTGTCCAATGAATAAGTAGTAGTAATAATTTACCCATTGATCTATCTACGTTAAGAAGAGCAACAACAAAAACAATATTTCATGGTCATTTATTCAACATGAAAACTCTATTTGTTCAACATGAACAACATGAACAACAAAAAAATAACACTTGTTCAACAAGAACAACAACAATATTTCATTGTCATTTATTCAACAGGAAAACTCTATTTGTTTAACATGAACAACAACATAAAAATGAAACTTTATATACATCATAAAAAAAAAACTTTTTGCCCATCAACAATAACACTAACACTTATTGTCTAAAAACACTTTTTGTCCAGCAAGAACACTTTATGTACATTAGTAGCAGTTGTACACTTTTCTATACAACAGCACTTGAAAACAATAAAAACACTTAGAACATGTACTAGCACAGTTGAACATTATGAATTTAAATGGGGACCCCCCCCTCCTGGGGCTGCGGGGACGAAGGCCGACCGCGGGTGGGACCCCCCACTCCCCGGAGCCGGCCGCGGGCAGGGACCCCCACCCCCGGGAGCCGCGGGGGCTAAACAGTATACAATAGTTGTCGTCACTGCTGCTGCAGGTTAGGTTTGGGTTAGTTGAGGTGGTGAGATTGAGGTTAGTTAATTTATGAACGGTTGGTGGTGGTTGGGTTAGTTGGTTAGTTGGTTAGGTTAATTTATCCAAGTTGATTGCGATAGTCTATGCATTCAACTCGGTCTGAAATACGATAGTGGCCATGTGGCAGTACACTTACACCATTCTCGAGCACATAGACTTTGTCGGATATACACGACATTGCATTTTTTTCCACTCTCACAGTATAATTTCTATACTGTAGAGAGCAAATTGCAAGCACTTGTGCTCTCGGAATTGGCATACGTACTACACTACGTTAATGGACGCTTAAGTTGTAACCCCTCCTTATAAAATGGGTAGATATCTCTTTACACGCTTGAATCAATTTCCCCTTGCGAGTTACAGAAATCGAGATCTTGCGGCCCTGAAGTATGCCCCGGTATATCATATCTGTCCCCTCCTGTGCTCTCAGCAGGAGTTCTAGGTTGGGGGTACAAAATTCTAATAACTTAGCGCAGAAGGATACATTCCAATCGGTGAAATACATCTGTAAGCTTATATGTTTTTCCTTGTCTAACTCCCCAAAAAATTCCTCGGTTTTTACCTTTAGCAGCAGAGAATCTGTATCTCCATAGTAACATTTGACCTCTACCTCGCGGGGCAATAATACCTTGTATACATTGCGAAAAAATGATATACAAAGCCATTTAGAAATTTCAAGTACTGAACAACCCCTTGCAATAATCTTGTTCAGCACTGTATTCCTCTTTTTCCTGGGTAGAAAAACCGTGCTAGCCTCACGGCCCGTGAATGATGTGAAATTGGTGTCGGCATTAATCTGGGCTGACTCTGATGGATCAGTCACAACGTTACAGTAAGATTTGTTCCTTATGCTTTCACACATTTTACCAAACGCTGAATTTAGAATGAGTTTGTACATTTCCTTCTCCACTCTGGAGTTTGCCCTAGAGCGTTTATCGACAAAAGTGTCGATAAATGTTTTCAAATATGGTTTCTGATTGAACTGCAGGACCCTATATATTTTGGTGATCTTGACAACATTGTTCACCACCCAGTGCGAAATCAAATTGTGAACCACGATATTCACCTTAGGGTCAAAATCACAAATCAGTTTTTGCTTAGAGGGGATGCAGTGCTTTCCCAAATCCTCAACCAATGATCGAGTGTAGGTGCTCAATGAGTCTCAGCTCATGGGCTGATTGATAGAGGGAAAAACAAAATCTCTGACTGAGTCGTGAAGCACCAGTGGACCGTGCCCATCAATTTCAAAGAACCCTTCTTGCGGCCCATTTTCCTCGACGATGGTTATGTCGGGGAACTCACAAGGATTTTCAAGCCATTGATAGTTTCCACAAGGCAAAGAGTAGTGAGACATTGCCGAGGGATACAATGAGTTCATGTCCAAGAA
>NW_028299460.1:0-5000 GCF_049724085.1 Artemia sp. Qi Xiang Cuo
TAACAAGACCACAAGAAAACTAACACACACATAAACACTTAAACAAAAACACAAACAAAAAAAAACACAAAAAAACATACACATGAAAACAAAACAAACTCACACACACACGCACACAAAAATACAAACACACACACACACACACACAAAACTAACACACACACACACGAAAACTTACACACACACGCCAAAACTTACACAAACACACACACAAAAACAAACACACACACACACACACAAATACACAAAAAAACAAAAAAAAACACACACAAACGAAACAAACTCAAACATACTTACAAACACACACAAAAACTAACACCCACACACAAAAGCAGACACACAAAAACTTAGACACACACACAAAAACTTACACACACACACAAAAACTTACATGCACTACAAAAACTTACATGCACATAAAAACTTACACACACACAAAAACTTACACACACGCACAAAAACTTACACACACACACAAAAACTTACACACACACACACACACACACACACACACACACACTAACACAAGCAAAAGAAAACTTACATTCAAAAAAAAACTTACACACACACACACGAACACTTACACACATACACTTAATAACTTAAAAGCACAAAATCTTAGACACACAAAAACATACACACACACACACAAAAACTTACACCCAGACGCAAAAAATTACATGCACACAACATCTTACAAGCAAACAACAACTAAAAACGACAAAAACTTACACACACGCACTCAGAAACAAACAAACACAAATACGCCAACTTACACACACACACGAAAACTTACACACACACATGAAAACTTACACACACACACGCCAAAACTTACCCACACAAAAACTTACACACTTACCATATCACAGTTACATTGTCTTAATTTTTCAAATTTCATTTTGAATTTCTGTCGTGAAATGCAGGAGCTGGAATATTTCAGTAGTGACTTATTGAGCTTTACCTTCTCACATTTAAATTTTATTGATTTTTCGAAGTTCATTTTGAATTTCTGTCATGAATTTCAATAGTTGGAAAATTGGGGTCTTAGTACACAAGCCAAACTTTTGGATATCCACTATCTCATTCTTGGGGTCACAGTTAACCAACCAGAATGGTGGAAATTCCTTATCTCAGACTTGGTGTCCTAGTCCACCAGCCCGAATTGTGGAAATCCACTGGCACACTATTGGGGTCTCAGTCCACCAGTCTGAATTGTGTACATCCACTGTATAAGTTAGGTTAGGGTATCTTATCATTCGCGCTCAGGATAAGTTAAACTAACCATTTCCGGCGAGTAGGGTTAGGTTAGGCTAGATTAAGGTAGGTTAGGTTAAGTTATGTTAGGTTAGCCCATGTACGCTTCACTTAGGATAGCTTAGGTTAGGTGAGAGACAGGCAAAAAGTTAGGTGTATGATTAGGTTAGGTTAGGTTAGATTAAATTAGGTTCGGTTGATTTAGGCTAAGAAAGTTTAGGCGGCGTAGTTCCACCTCCGTAGCCTTCCCTTGCCTAACCGAACTTCCGCTCACATCCTTTTACCTATACTTACATAAGACTGCACCGCACAGTTGGCCATTGTCTCACCTAACCTAAGCTCCCCTAAGTGAGCCGTCCAAGGGCTAACCTAACCTAACTAAACAAAACCTAACTAACCATAGCCTAACCTAGCCATACTCGCCGGAAAAGGGTAGGTTAACTTATCCTGCGCGCTCATGATAAGTTAAATTAACCTAACTTAAACATTGAATTTCCACCATTCAGACTGGTGGACTGAGACTCCAAAATTGAGCGAGTGGATTTCCACCATTCAGGCTGGTGGACTAAGACCCCACTTCTGATCTAGTGAACTTCCACCGTTCAGGCTGGTGGACTGGGACCCCAATACTGAGCTAGTGGATTTCCACCATTCAGGCTGGTGGACTAAGACCCCAATTTTTAAACTCTTGCATTTCATGACAGAAATTCAAAATGAACTTCGAAAAATCAAGAGAATGTAACTGTGAGAAGGTAAATCACAACAAGTCACTACTGAAATATTCCAACTCTTGCATTTCACGACAGAAATTCAAAATGAAATTTGAAAAATTAAGAAACTGTAACTATGATATGGTAAGTGTGTAATTTTTTGTGTGTGTAAGTTTTGGTGTGTGTGTGTGTAATTTTTAGTGTGTGTGAGTAAGTTTTCGTGTGTGTTTGTGTAAGTTTTTGTTTGTGTGTTTAAGAGTTTGGTCTTGTGATCATGTGTTTGTTCGTGTTAGTTTTTGTGTGCTTTAATGAATGATAGTGCTAGATTGATAGATCTATTTTGAGTATGTTATTGTGTGTGTGTGTGTATTATTTTTTTTTTATTTTATTTTTTTTGTTTATTTTTTGACGTGTGTGTGTGTATAAGTTTTAGTATGTGTGTGTGTTTGTAAGTTTTTGTGTGCATGCTATCGATCGTATGATTGTTCTAGTGTTTTGGTGTTCGCGTATTTGTTTGTGTATTTTTTTGTGTGTGTGTATTTGTTTGTGTGTGTGTGTATTCGTGTTTGCGTTCTTGTAATTGTTTGTGTGTGTGTAATTTTGCCTGTTCATGTTATTTTTTGTGTGATTTTTATTTTTTGCATGTGGGTGTAAGTTTTTTTGTGTGTGTGTCAGATTTTGTTTGTATATGATTTATAGTGTGTATGTTATTGTTTTTGTTTGTGTGTTAGTGTTTTTGGTTTTGTGGTTGGGTTTATGTTTTTTTTGTGTGTGTGTGTTAGTGTTTTTGTATGTGTGTGTGTGTGTGTGTGTTTGTTTTTGTGTGTGTTAGTTTTGGCGTGTGTGTGTGATTTCTTGTGTGCATGTGTAAGTTTTTGTATTTGCGTGTATGTGTTAGTGTGGTTGAGTGTGTTCGTGTGTGTGTTTTTTGTTCTTTTTTTTGGTTTTGTGTGTGTGTGTGTGTGTGTGTGTGTGTGTGTGTGTGTGTAAGTTTTGGCGAGTGAGTGTGTGTGTGTTTATTTTTTAGTGTGTGTGTTTTTGTTTGTTTGTTTGTGTGTGTGTGTGTTTGTTTTAGTGTGCTTTTTAGTTTTGGTGTGCTTGTGTTAGTTTTTGTGTGTGTGTGTGTTTGTGTGTGTATGTTTTTGTGTGTGTGTTTTTTTTTGCGTTTATTTGTAAGTGTTCGTATGTGTTTTGTTGTTTGTGTGTGTTTTGTGTGTGTGTGTGTTTGTGTGTGTAAGTTTTTGTGTGCATGTAAGTTTTTGTGTGCATGTAAGTTTTAGTGTGCATGTGTAAGTTTTTGTGTGTGTGTGTGTGTGTGTGTTTTTTTGTGTGTGTAAGTTTTGGCGTGTGTGTGTAAGTTTTCGTGTGTGTGTGTGTTAGTTTTCATGTGTGTATGTGTTTAAGTTTGTGTGTGTGTTTGTGTAATTGTTCATGTGTGTTTGTTTTATTTTTCATGTGTGTGTGTGTAAGTTTTGTGTGTGCGTGTTAGATTTTTTGCTGGTTTGTTAGTTTTTGTTAGCATGTAAGTTTTTATGTGAATGTAATTTTTCTGGTGATTGTTTATTTTTTGTTTGTGTATATGTGCTTTTGTGTGTGTTTTAGTTTTTTTTATTGTGTATGTGTTTTTGTTTGTGTGTGCGTGTAATTTTTTGTAATTGTGTGTAAGTGTTTGTGTGTGTTTAATTTTTTTTGTACATGTAAGTTTTTGTGTGAATGTAAGATTTTGAGTGTGGGTGTAAGTTTTTGCGTGTGGGTGTAAGTTTTTGTGTGTGTGTCTGTGTGTAAGTTTTTGTGTGTCTGTAAGCTTTTGTGTGTGTAAGTTTTGACGTGTGTGGGTGTACGTTTTAGTGTGTGTGTGTGTGTAAGTTTTTGTGTGTGTGTATGTTTTTGTGTGTGTGTGTGCAAGTTTTTGTGTGTTTGTTTAAGTTTTGTGTGTGTGTGTGTAATTTTTTTTGTGAATGTAATTTTATGTGTGCAATTACGTTTTTTGTGTGCGTGTGTGTGTAAGTTTTTGTGTGTGTGTGTGTAAGTTCTTTTGTGTGTTATCTTTTGTGTGTGTGTATTTTTTTGTGTGTGTTTTTGTAAGTGTGTTTGTGTTTTTATGAATTCTTATTTTTCTTGTGTGTGTGTGTTTATTTTATTTTGTTTTTTTTTTTGTTTTGGTTTGTGTGTGTTTTTTCGTGTTTGTGTGGTTGTGTGTTTGTTTTTTTTAGTATTTATATGTTTTTGTGTGTGTGTAATTTTTGGCGTGTTTATTTATGTGTTCATGTGTGTGTCTTTAAGTTTTCGTGTGTGTGTGTAATTTTTTGTGTGTGAAAGTAAGTTTTTGCGCTAGTATTTCATAATTTGTGTGAATTTCAGTTTAAAATTGAATGTAAGTTTTAGTTTGCATTTGTTAGTTTTGTGTGTGTGTGTGTGTGTGTGTAATTTTTTGTGTGTGTGTGTATGTTTTTGAGAGCGTGTGTGTTAGTTTTAGTGTGTTTGCTTTAGTTTTAGTGTTTGTGTGTGTTTTATTTTTTGTGTGTGTGTGTAAGTTTTTGTGTGTGTAAGTTTTTTTTTGCATGTAAGTTTTTGTGTGAGTGTGTAGGTTTTTGTGTGTGTGTGTGTGTGTGTGTAAGTGTTCGTGCGTGGTTGTGTTTTTTTGTGTGTGTGTGTTAGTTTGTGTGTGTGTGTGTTAGTTTTGTGTGTGTGTGTTTGTGTTTGTGTGTGTGTGTAAGTGTTTTTGTGCGTGTAAGTTTTTGCGTGTGTGTGTAAGTTTTTGTGCGTGTGTGTAAGTTTTTGTGTGTCTAAGCTTTTGTGGGTGTAAGTTTTTGTGTGTGGGCGTTAGTTTTTGTGTGTGTGTGTGTGTTTGTTAGTGTTTTTGTGTGTTTGTTTGTAGTTTTTATGGTTGGTTTTTTTTTGTGTTTGTGTGTGGGTGTTTGTTTTTTTATTTGTTTTTTTTTGAGTTTGTGTGTGTGTAATTCTTTGTGTGTTTGTTAGTTTTGGTGTGTGTGTGTCTGTTTTGGTGTGTGTGTGTAAGTTTTCGTGTGTGCT
>NW_028299461.1:0-2000 GCF_049724085.1 Artemia sp. Qi Xiang Cuo
AGCTTTTTCCTGGTTTCGGATCCCAAACGGCTATAACAGTTATGACAAGGCACCTAAGTACCAGTTTTAGCCATAATTTTATTTTATTTAGGAAAAAATAGTGATCAGCTGAAAACAGTATAGCTAGTATATGGGGTTCTGAAATTTAAACTATTCTACAAATTGTTGAATTTAGCCAGTGATTTCGTAAAGAACGGAATAACGTTAGACACCCAGTTAAATTATTAAGAAACTAATTCTAAAAAAAGTCAATTAATTATTGGTGGAAGATTTATTAACGTTAGGCAGTTTCTGGAGACTAGTTTGAATGATTTTGGTAATCTTTGAGAGAATAGTAAAAATGTGTATTATTCGAGGTAGGGTGGGGTGGGGGGATGAGTTCCAAGACCCATCCTCTCTATACATGCCAGGGTCCTTAGACTTGACCATTATAAAAAACAGACGGCTAGACGATCAAAAACAAGAATTTTTTTTTTTAACTTCTAACGCAGAACTTACAGGAAGAGAGGATAAAGACGTAACTGATTCAATTAGAATTTACAAGGAATTTGCAAAAAATTGAATTTACAAGGGGGTTTGCAAGAAATTAGAATTTACAAAGAATTTGCAAGAGATTAGAATTTACAATGGATTTGCAAGAAATTAGGATTTACAAAGAATTTGCAAGAAATTAGAATTTACAAAGTATTTGCAAAAAATTAGAATTTACATAAAATTTTTTAAATTAGAATTTATAAAGAAATTTGTATTTACAGGAATTACATTATTTCATGATTTATCTTTCAGAGCCAGGAGTAGTCAGTGTATATAATGTAGCAACAAAACCTGACGGTGAATTCAATTCAATCACTGGTAGTGCTTCTGCGCCAAACGCCAGCGCTCCCGGCAGCCTTGTAGTTGAGTTTCCAGGACGTAAGTTAATTATTTTTTGGGAGGATATATATATATATATATATATATATATATATATATATATATATATATATATATATATATATATATATATATATATATATATATATATATATATATATATATATATATATATATATATATATTTTATATATATATATATATATATATATATATATATATATATATATATATATATATATATATATTTGGAGTTATGTAATTATTCCATAATAAATTTTCCCATATTCTGGTATTTTAAATATTTTATGGATTTAACACTATCTATCTCTTTGCCAAAATATCTATTTAAAAAATTCTAGAATTAAAAAAAAAGCTTTTTGTGCTGTATACTCCGTTAAGCTATCTAAGTACCATTAGGAATAGGGGGGGGGGAGGGGTTTTAATTGAATATTATGATTTTTGAGGCTTCTTAAGAATATTTTAATATGCAAATACTTGAAATAAGAGTAGCAATGACATAATTACGTTTCAAAAATATATTGGAAAAACATGAATTTAAGTGGATTTGACCGATCTGTTTACAATAACTTTTGGCATTATAGACCAATAATTTTTCTATTATAATTTTTCCTTTAGAAGAGCTCATTTCCTCAAGAGGTATATCTAAAATCTTATCAAATCTTATAAAAAATAGATGCGAAACAAATTGTTGTGTTGCGTAATAATTCCGTTTTCATTGGAATAAATTTAATTAAAATTCACTTAAACGACTCGTAGCAAAATCATTTTTGATTAATTATAAGATGTCTCATTATTTTTTTTTTTGGTTATCTAAAATTATAAATAATGTCTAACAATTATAAATACAAAATTTATAAGAAAATTATATATATAATTATAAATATAAAAATATAAACAATGTCTAAAAATTTATTTCTAGCTAGAAAGACATGTGACGGGCCCTAAGGTTGACTTATCTTTTATGAAAAACACGAAACCAAGAATAGCACAAAGCTTTGCTTTTGCGTTGATAGTACAATTCTATCCCCAAATATTCCGCCTTCTCCACCGATATACCCCATTGTGAGATCGCCATCTGGAAAGTTATATTGATACTGTTCTTG
>NW_028299462.1:0-5000 GCF_049724085.1 Artemia sp. Qi Xiang Cuo
ACCTATACAATAGGGTTGTCTGATACGCTGAGTCTGATGTTGTGATTTTCATTAAGATCATTTGACTTTTTGTTTCCCCCTTTATTCGAAAATCAGGCTACTTTTCTCAGGCTTTTAACCTTTGATGGGTAAGACTGAACTTAATAAAATTTATACATTTGAAATCAGCATAAAAATCCGATTCTTTTGATATATCTATTGGTATCAAATTCCATTTTTTAGAGTTTCGGTTACTATTGAGCCGGGTTGCTCCTTACTTACAGTTCATTACCACAAACTGTTTGACAATATTTTGAACAGGATATGTTACTTTATAAACATCAAACCAATGCAAAGAAAAGTTCAGTTTAAGTGAAAAAAGCGGGGTTTGAATCTCACCTATTTCAAAAAATTTATTTTATTATGAAAAGCAAATATACCTCTCCTTCAAACTTTGTTTCAGAAAAATCAAACTTCAGTATGAGAAGCGGTTGATTGAGTTGAGTTCAGTATGAGCAATCATATTTGTTAGAACAAAAAATCTTAGACAATCTTGGCTTCTTGGACAATATCCTCTTTAATATCTAATACAGCTTATATACAAAGCCCTAAAAATTGGAATGCCAACTAGATTTAGGTACAATTTGTACAACTGTCAAACATGCTGGTAGGTCAATTTTACATTGCTGTTATAAAACCAATTTTAGCCACTAACTGGAGTAGTTGCACTTGTATTTGGATTTAATTACATCCCAGATAAGATTAGTACGCCGCCCTGCTAATGATATTGAAAACACACCAGAACTAATTTTTATTTTTTACGTGAAAGCAAAGATTGATTTGAAAACTTAAAATAAAAGATTTGTGGTAAATAAGGGGACTACCACCCCCTCAACTCCCAACTTGTTAAGCTAAAGTTTTGTTTGTTTCACCCAATGCTTTTGGAAAGAAAGCTCAAAAACAAGAAAAATTTTATATAATATTTCCTTTTTTTTATCACAAATCCTCAAGAATGAAAAATAAAGGCACTGATTTATTCCTCTTTGGTAACAAGATGAGAGGGTTTTAGTTTTACATAATTTTGCTCAATTGGATAGTGGTTTTTTACCCTACTGTAATATCCTTGCATGTCTTTTTTTAATTCTTAAATGGTACTAACTGAAAAAACATGCCTTGTAAATAAGTATTTTTGGTATTGCATTTTCAGAACTAAAGCCAGAGAAAAACAAACTGATAACGGAAAATTAAGGTAAAATGTTGTTTTGTCAAAATTTCAATCGGTATAGACCTGTCATGTAGGCAAATTTCAGGACCCTCTAGAGGGAGAAGGAGTGGAGGTGGGTACTTCAAAATTCCTTCCTGGGACATACTTTAGCCTGTAGACCTATCCCTGAAAGTTTCATTTTCCTAACCTAACCCCATTCCAAGATAGCCAAAAGTAGCTAAAGTAGAATTTTACCGCCTTTTTTTATGCTGATTACGAATATAATAAGCATTTCTATCAGAAATGAGTTTCAGCCCCCCCCCCCTATATATGCCAATTCAGGGTTAGGTTAGGTATAGCCTATATAGGGGGGCTGAAATTCATTTCTGATAAAAATGATTATTATATTTGTAATCAGCATAAAAAAAAGGGTAAAATTCTACTTTAGTTACTTTTGACTATCTTGGAAAGGGGTTAGGTTAACAAAATGAAACTTTCAGGGATGGGTCTACAGGCTAAAGTATGTCCTGGGAAGATATTTTGAAGTACCCACCTCCACTCCTTCTCCCTCTAGAGGGTCCCGACCTTTGATGAACTTTAAAAATCTATGAGCTATATAAGTAAAACTTTGCAAAATAGATCTACTGCTTAAATGAAGTACAACAAAATGGTTTTCAGCTGCACAATTTTGTTCAATCCCAATTTATAAGGTTTTAAAGATATTCAAATACATTTCCTAAATTTTGAAAATAAACTATTTATATGTCTTAAAATTCTGCTCAAATAACTGAAATTGCATTTTCAGAGCTAAAGCCAGAGAAAAAGAAACTAATAACTGAAAATTAAGGTAAAATGTTGTTTTGTCAAAATTTCAATGGGTATAGACCTGTCATGTAGGCAAATTTCATGACCCTCTAGAGGGAGAAGAAGTGGAGGTAGGTACTTCAAAATACCTTCCCGGGACATACTTTAGCCTGTAGACCCATCCCTGAAAGTCTCATTTTCCTAACCTAACCCATTTCCAAGATAGCCAAAAGTAGCTAAAGTAGAATTTTACCAAAAAAGGCATTGATTGGTGTATTCACTTTATTCCTAACTCTTATCAACTCTAGTTATGTTATTGAAAAGTAGGCTAGTCAAAACATATAACTAGGCTATTTGCACATAAGGGGGGTGGGGTGGGTAAATTTGAATCTCTAATAGAAGCAATTATCCTAGGCCTATTATATTTGTAAAGAGCATAAAAAAAGACATCAGGCGGTATTTTCACTTTATTCCTAAGTCAATAATATGAACTGCCAAAAATTTACCAAGGTAGGTAGCCTACTTCAAAATACCATCCCAGAAGGGCCATGACATAGGCTAGTCTGTAGACCCATCCCTAAAAGTTTCATTTTCCTATCCTAACCCTATTCCAAGATAGCAAGAAGTAGCTAAACTAGAATTTTACCCAAACCCTACCATCTCCATTTATCCCAGTATCTTACAAGTCTAGCCTATCTAGGCTACTACTTAATGACTAGCCTAGGCTATAAACATAAACTAGGTTAGCCTACTCACACATTATGATAGACCTTTATTCCAAGCCAAAGAATAAGGACAGTGCATGTAGTAAAAACGACTGTCAGTAAAATTGTTGGAAAGAGCCTTTTCAAACCAGACATAGTATCCATTAAGGGGTGTTCCCATTTGAGCGCTTTCCCATTTGAGCGCCACGGAATTTTGTTCCATTTGAGCGCCACGGAATTTTGTTCCCGTTTGAGCGCCACGGAGTACCATTTGAGCGCCAAACCCAAAATTGTGATTTTGCGGTGGATGAAGCGTGGTTTGCTGCCACATTGACCTGTAGAAATATTTATTGCCACGAAGACAACGAACAAAACTGAGGATTTTATTGGGTCAATGGTTGTGAAATAACTCTGTACTGAGAGTTAAGAAGCTAAACGTTTGTTAAGCTTGTGAAGAATATAAGTGAAGATTTTACGCACGTTCATAGGGTAAGAACTGATTGCCGCTGAAGAAGGCTTGCTGGTCAAGTCGAAATATTCGGCTCTTTTTTTAGAGTTATTTCACAACGATCGTTTAGAAATGGAACGAAATCACCCAAAAATCGTGCCAAAAACGGATAATTCAAATTAATATATTGGTAAAAATACAAACAAAAACTGCTAATATCACACATCCGGCGAAATGTTATGTGCGACACCCAAGAGAAGCTCGTCTGCTGTTCGAGTTCCAGCCCTGTACTCCGTCGACAGCTTTTCGAGTCGTTCGTTCAGCCTTGCATACTTCTTGTTCGTCCGATGGATGACATGACCCTGGAGTAGCTGTGTCCTTGCAGAATCGACGACTGCTTGTTCTTCCTTCAGGAAAGAGATAAACTGCCACAAGTTCGGGTGGTAGCGACCGACTCTTCGGTTAAACCGCATGTGCCATGATTCGAGGTCGTTGTTTGTCCTTCGCTGGATGCCGTAGACTGACCAGAAATGAGGAGGACATTGGTCGAACCACTGACGGCTGAAGTAAGTGACAAACGGACGAGCCGAAGGCCAGGTACGAACGATGTGAGAAATGATTGGACCAGAATTGATTCTGACGATCGCTGGAGGTAGGAACGCCAGAGCCAGAAGCTTTCGAACGTAGAGGTTGAAGTCTGCATCGGTCATGTACAGCTCACGGACTGAGTGACGCCCCAAGTTTCTGATTACTGCTTGGCAAAATGGCAGTAACACCCACGGTGCTTGGCGGCCGGAAAAACTTGCTTCACGGATGTCAGCAGACCGGTCTCAAAATCAGAGACGACGGTCGTCGGGCGAAGTGTCACTCCTTTCATCGCAGCCTGTAGGATCAGCTCGCTGAAGACGTCGTTGTAAAGCTGCGCAGACTTGCTCTCCATGAGCACGAAGACAGCGGGAAGTTGCTTGTCGCCGAAGAAAACGTGAACGGTGAACAACTGGCCGAATGGGGAAGGAGCTGAGTCGAAGGTGCCGTCCATATACCATTCCGGGCTTCGTTCAAGCAGACTTAACGACTCGTCGGTTGCAAAGCAAATCGCAGCGTTATTTTGAAGCTGAAAGAGGAGGAATCTCTGGTTTGCAGACGTCTCACTGAAAGCCTGGGGCAAGGGCGTCGGTACGGATATAGTATCAGCGGGCAGTGGTGGTATCAGCTTGTTTCGTGATCTGTACATGGACGACTTCACGTGCTTATAGGGTAACTGAGGCAAAGCACTCAGCCCACTGGCAGCAGCACTTGCGACCTGGCCGTCGTAGATAGCGGGAATCGGACGAGTAGTACGGGCTGACTCGCTTCGAAGGTCTGACCGGACTTTGTACTGCTGGGTCTGCAGAGGATCAGCGCTGTGGTCGTGCGTACCAACTGAAACTGGTGAGCCGTCGCTGGAATCAGTGTGTAACCGCCCGAGACATCCCTTCTTCATGCATCTCCAGCTCTTCTTTCTTCCTCCAGAAATCGGCTTATCGAATCTGTAGACGAAACCGTCGTGTTCTAGCAGTTGTTTATTCTTGGAGCTCTTCATTGTCAAACTGACTTATTAATACTAACCAGAAATATTGTTCCTGGCATCATTAAATACTTGTTATAAGAGGGTAAAAAAATATGCTCCCACACTAAATCCTAGTGCATTTTGTGGGTAAACGGTTGTGCAATCGCTTACGCAATTAGGTCACCTGACCTTGCATCGTAAATTAGGATTAATGGGCGCTCGAAGTAAATGTTATAAGAGGGTGCAAGATTGTTAGCTCAGTTCAGTTCAATTTCGGACTTGGATAAGAGAAGAGCGATTTTCAACATGAAG
>NW_028299463.1:0-2000 GCF_049724085.1 Artemia sp. Qi Xiang Cuo
AATTTTTTTCGTTGAAAAGTATGAGTTGAAATATTTCACAAGCATTCGGTTATGGATCAACTTTTCGCCCTGACATTTAATTGTAAATAAATTTAACATTTTGATAATAAAACGTTTTCTATAAATTTTATTTAATATTCAGTTTTGTTATGGTGATTTTTTAATATTAAAATATACAATATATTGATTTTTAAAATTTAATTTTTAATTTCTTTAGTTGAAATGCAAGAGTTGGAATATTTCAGTAGTGTTTGGTTTTGGTTTACCTTGTCACAGTTACATTTTCTTGATTTTTCAAAGTTCATTTTGAATTTCTTTCGTTGAAATGCAAGAGTTGGAATATTTCAATTGTGTTTCGTTATGGTTTACCTTGTCACAGTTAAATTTTCTTGATTTTTAAAAGTTCATTTTGAATTTCTTTAGTTGAAATGAAAGAGTTGGAATATTTAAGTAATGTTTGTTTGTGGTTTACCTTGTCACTGTTATATTTTCTTGATTTTTCAAAGTTCATTTTGAATTTTTTTAGTTGAAATTCAAGATTTGGAATATTTAGTAGTGTTTGGTTGTGGTTTACCTTGTCACACATACAATTCCTTGAAAGGTCATAGTCCCGGTTTTATGTCTTTCGATGACATGCAACATTTGTAATATTTCTGTTGTTTTATGTTCTTGTGTACCTTGTCACAGTTACTTTTTCTTGAGTTTTCAAAGTTCATTTTTAATTTATTTCATTGAGATGCAAAATTTGGACTATTTCAGTAGTGTTTGCTTGTGGTTTACCCTCTCACAGTTACATCTTCGTGATAGTTCTAATTACAGTGTGAATCATTCAAATGACGCTATTAAGAACGTTTTTAAAGTGCTTTCTATTTGCTTACATTTCCTTGACATTTTTTCAATCGAGTAGAAATCCCCTACGGTTGCCTACACATTGCAAAAAAAGTGAGCAGCAGAAACTCCACATTTCAACCAGACTGGTTTAGACAAGATAAACCACAGAGATACAAACACTACTGAAATGATTCACAACTACTATGAACATAGTCATAGCGAAAGAGATATTCAAAAGTTGAACTTTGACCTAAATTCACTTAGAGTAGCGCGCTACTCTAAGTGAACCTAGGTAAACCACAACTCTAGATATCACTCACTTGACTATGTATGTGCGTCAATCTCTGTGCATGTGTCATACGTGAAGTGATGTCTAAAACGAATCTGGTTGAAAATATTTCATACTGATCACTTTTGTAGCATGTAGACAACGGTGAATCCCCATCGAACCAGAAAGGCATGCTACTGAAATATTCCAACTCTTGCATTTCATCACGATACTTGAATGATTCAAAATGAACTTATAAAAATCAGGATACTGTAACCGTGACATGGTTAACCAAAACCATCCATTACTGTAATTGTCTAGGTTATACATTTCAGCGATAAAAGTTCAAAAATAATAACTGAAAAATCAAGAAAATATAACTGAGACTCGGAGATCACAAACCATACACTTCTGAAATATTCCAACTCTTTCATTTCAACGAAAGAAATTCAAAATGAGATTTAAAAAATCAAGATAATTTGACGGTGACAATGTAATCCACAACAAAACACTACTGAAATATTCCAACTCTTGCATTTCAACGATAGAAATTCAAAATGAACTTTGAAAAATTAAGATAATGTAACTGTGACATGGTAAACCACAACCAAACACTACTGAAATATTCCAACTCTTGCATTTCAACGAAAGAAATTCAAAATGAACTTTGAAAAATCAAGAAAATGTAACTGTGACAAGGTAAACCACAATCAAACACTACTGAAATATTCCAACTCTTGCATTTCAATGAAAGAAATTCAAAATGAACTTGGAAAAATCAAGAAAATGTAACTGTGACAAGGTAAACTACTGAAATATTCCAACTCTTGCATTTCAACGAAAGAAATTCAAAATGAACTATTAAAATTAATGGAAAATTACCGGTTGAAATTTAAACCAC
>NW_028299464.1:0-5000 GCF_049724085.1 Artemia sp. Qi Xiang Cuo
TTAGATAAGTTACAAAAAGGATCGATATACTTTCATTATAAATGTGGATTATCCATATAAAGAATCCATAGGCACGCAGATATCAAATATCCTTGAATATACTGCAGTATAAAAAAAAATCTGATGGCGCAAAGAAATAAAAACTGATAATTGCAAAAATATTTGTATATATTTTAACAAGGGATTACAGCAATTCAAAAACCTTAAGATATAATACCAAAAGATTGAAGCTTAGTAGAAATCGTTGTTAGAAATCAGACTTGCTGTAATAGTCAAAAATCTTTGAATAGACTGCAGTATGAAAAAAACATTTAAATGCATAAAGAGCAAAAAAACTTGTTATTGCAAAAATATTTGTATGTATTTTAACATCCGGGTTGCAGCGGTAGCTAGCAACCTAGTAAGAGACGATCACGTCCAATGTTAAGAAATATAAAAACCCATAGTTCTTAAAAAAAGAGTCAGATCAAAACAAAAAGTACACCATTAGAACCGCCTTGTCCGAAACCCCTGCATAGTAAAATTTCTGTCCCTTGGCTTGAACAGCAAGGGAAATATATTGGCTTGAAAATCAAGAAAAGTGGCAGCTACTACAACATTCTGCCTAAACGGGATATTTTTTTCTTTTTTTTTTCTTTTTTTTTCTTTTTTCTTTTCCACAGATAGCTTGGCACTGGAACATCGTAAAGGGTTGTTCAATAGCGCATTTTAAAGGAAATTAATTGGGTTAAAAATCTATAGTAACTAAAATAAACTATTTCTAAAAGAGAATAAATTTTTCCACCAAAAACTGCATTTTTGATGTCTTTTCACACTGCAGTCTTTCAAACATAATCGTATACCAGCGGTAAGAATTGAACCCATGCCTCTGAAGAGACTGGTGGCTAACACCAGTGCCTTGGACCACTCGGCCAGGCTGCCTCTCATAAATAAATATATATGTGAATTTGGGTTGCAGCATTAGCTAGCAACCTAGTAATAGACGATAAGTCCAATGCTAAGAAATATAAAAACCCAAAACTCCTAAAAATAGAGTCAGATCAAAACAAAAGTACATCATTAGAAATACCTTGTCTGAAATTATAATAAAGATCAAACTCTTCCCTATACTAACTTGCATACGCAACTTCACTATAGTTAAGATTACAGTATTTATATTTTTATATTATTATAATAAAGAACGAACCCTCGCTTATACTAACTCAAATCTTTAATATATTCCGGGTTGCAATGGTAGTCACATTAAAAGACAATCGTTGGAATAACAAACAATTGCATACATTGGACTTAGTTAGCTGCCTGATTTTTTAAGAGTCGTCTCTTACTGCTCCAGAGAAGAAAAAGCCGTATGATTTTTCCTGTTTGTAATCAGGGTTTACATAATCTGATTTATCAATCTCGGTTGCAGCGGTAGTCCGGGTTGCAGCGGTAGCTAGCAACCTAGTAAGAGACGATCACGTCCAATGTTAAGAAATATAAAAACCCATAGTTCCTAACAAAGGAGTCAGATCAAAACAAAAAGTACACCATTGGAACCGCCTTGTCCGAAACCCCTGTATATGAAACTTTATGTCCCTTGGCTTGAACAGCAAGGGAAATGTATTGGCTTGAAAATCAAGAAAATTGACTTTAACCACGTTATTCTCCCCAAACGGTATATTTTTTTCTTTTTTCTTTTTTTTTCTTTTCCACAGATAGCTTGGCACTGGAACATCGTAGAGGGTTGTTCAATAGCTCATTTTAAAGGAAATTAATTGGGTTAAAAATCTATAGTAATTAAAATAAATTATTTCTAAAAGAGAATAAATTTTTCCACCAAAAACTGCATTTTTTATGTCTTTTCACACTGCAGTCATTCAAACATAATCGTATACCAGCGGTAAGATTTGAACCCACGCCTCCGAAGAGACTGGTGGCTAACACCAGTGTCTTGGACCACTCGGCCAGTCTGCCTCTCATAAATAAATATATATGTGAATTTGGGTTGCAGCAGTAGCTAGCAACCTAGTAAGAGACAATCAGTCCCATGCTAAGAAATATAACAAAACTCCTAAAAATAGAGTAAGATCAAAACGAAAGTACATCATTGAAACTACCTTGTCTGAAACCCTACTAAATAAATAATGAATGTCGTCATAGCTTTATATTAGATTAGAGCTATGACGTGAATAGAAAAACACGAAATTATATTGTTGTTTCTGAAGACGTCATGAAATAATATCATTGTGCTATGACGTCAATAAAATCATTACGCTGTGACGTCATGATTACTACTTAAGAACAACAAAGATGTAAATTTTCTCAGTCTTGATTAGAATAATGGTTAAATCGAAGCAAGCTATACGCAATTTGAAAAAACAGTACTACACAAACAACAGAGATAGTATCTTGAAAAGAGAAAAGCAAAAATATTCAACCGACCAGGCGCATCGAGAAGTATTATAATAAAGAACAATCTCTTGCCTATACTAAATTTTATACGCCACTTAATTATAGTATAAGTTAGTAATTCAACAGATAGCTTTGCACTGAAACATCGTAGAGAGTTGTTCAATTGGTCATTTTAAAGGAAATTAATGGGGTTGAAAACCTTTTGTAATTAAAACAAATTATTTTTATTACACGAAGAAATTCTAATTATATTCCTTAAGAAATCATCATAAGTAAAAATTTCCCATACGGAAATTGAACTCAAGCCAACTGGGTGAGAGCTATTCCAACCTCTAGACCACATAGGTTATATTAAAATATCCGATTAATGAATCCGGGTTGCAGCGGTAGCTAGCAATCTGGGTTGCAGCGGTAGCTAGCAACCTAGTAAGAGACGATCACGTCCAATTTTAAGAAATACAAAAACCCCTAACCCCTAGAAAAATAGTCAGATCAAAACATTAAGTACACCATTAGAACCGTGTTGTCCGAATCCCCTATAAAGGAAACTTGCCACCCTTTGGCTTGAATAACAAAGAAAATATATTGGCTTGATTATAATAAAGAAAGAACTCTTTACGATACTAAATAAGCCTATACTAGTTAATGATATTAATGGTATGATTTTGTTGATAGCTGAATTATAAATTAAAGAAAATGATCCTTTCAGTTAAAGGCCGATCAAGCTTGCCACTTGGACTAAGACGTCATTAATTAATTACATTAAAAGACGATCATAAGAATAATAAAAAACCCTGGCATACATTGGACTTAGTTAGCTACTTGATTGTTTGAGGTTCGTCTCTTACTACTTCAAAGGAGAAAAAGCCAAAGGCTTTTTCCTGTTTGTAATCATATAGCATAGAATGAACCCCAGTTGCAACTGACATTATCATCCGAGTTGCAGCGGTAGCTAGCAACCTAGTAAGAGACAATAAATACCAATGTTAAGACATTTAATTATAGCAATCCGGGTTGCAGCGGTAGCTAGCAACCTAGTAAGAGACGATCACGTCCAATGTTAAGAAATATAAAAACCCCTAACTCCTAAAAACAGAATAAGATCAAAACAAAAAGTACACCATTAGAACCGCCTTGTCCGAAACCCCTATAAAGGAAACTTACCGCCCTGCGGCTTGAATAACAAAGAAAATATATTGGCTTGATAATCAAGAAAATTGACTTTAACCACGTTATTCTCCACAAACGGGATATTTTTTCTTTCTTTCTTTTCCACAGATAGCTTGGCACTGGAACATCGTAGAGAGTTGTTCAATGGCTCATTTTAAAGGAAATCTCTAGATCTAGCGCTATTTGTACTTACTTTTTTTTAAATTAATTTTTTTTACGAAAAACTTAATTTTTTATATACAATATTAATCAATGACGTCATAGTCTTTGGATGTAGTTAGTACATAAAGTCTGGATCATCGAATTAAAGTTGAAACTAAGTAAAGAACAATTATGCATCCATATATTCACAGTGATCTATAAAATTTCCCATTATATCTATAAACTGTTCCACAGTTGCCGGTTCATACCTTGGAAGCTTTTCACTAAACATGTTACAGTAAAGAACAATCTCTCACCCATAGTACATAAATAGAACGATGTCAGCCAAGAGGATCTAGTGTAGTACTATTTAATAATATATTTATTTAGACTTTAAATAGATAAATGTCTAAAAATTCCTTCTGGCAGGATTTGATACCCCTAGCAACTGAAGTATCAAATCAAACAGTTCGTGGTCATAATAAAGAGCTTTGTAATGGCTTATTTTAAATTACGAAAAGGATCGATCCATAGATATAGCTGAAGCCTAGTAAAGAACAAACCCCGGTACTTAGTCTGGGTTGCAGCGGTACCTAGCAGCCTAGTATCCGGGTTGCAGCGGTAGCTAGCAACCTAGTAAGAGACGATCACCTCCAATGTTAAGAAATATAAAAACCCATAGTTCTTAAAAAAAGAGTCAGATCAAAACAAAAAGTACACCATTAGAACCGCCTTGTCCGAAACCCCTGCATAGTAAAATTTCTGTCCCGTGGCTTGAACAGCAAGGGAAATATATTGGCTTGAAAATCAAGAAAAGTGGCAGCTTCTACAACATTCTGCCTAAACGGGATATTTTTTTCTTTTTTTCTTTTTTTTTTCTTTTTTTGTATCCAGAGATAGCTTGGCACTGGAACATCGTAGAGGGTTGTTCAATAGCTCATTTTAAAGGAAATTAATTGGGTTAAAAATCTATAGTAACTAAAATAAATTATTTCTAAAAGAGAATAAATTTTTCCACCAAAAACTGCATTTTGATGTCTTTTCACACTGCAGTCTTTCAAACATAATCGTATACCAGCGGTAAGAATTGAACCCACGCCTCTGAAGAGACTGGTGGCTAACACCAGTGCCTTGGACCACTCGGCCAGGCTGCCTCTCATAAATAAATATATATGTGAATTTGGGTTGCAGCAGTAGCTAGCAACCTAGTAATAGACGATCAGTCCAATGCTAAGAAATATAAAAACCCAAAACTCCTAAAAATAGAGTCAGATCAAAACAAAAGTACATCATTAGAA
>NW_028299465.1:0-1000 GCF_049724085.1 Artemia sp. Qi Xiang Cuo
GGAACAACAGTTTTAGCACTTGCTACTACTACTACTACTAACAACTCACCGCAGCACCAAGCCGCCTGAGGCCAAACCAGCTACGCACGCTCCTCCTCCATCCCAATCTATTCAGAGCCTCCCTTTTTACACCCTCTCCCGAAGTTGCTATTTGCTTTAAATCTTTCTTTATGACGTCCTCCGCCCCAGACAAGGACAACCTGCTTTCCGTTTAGCCCTAGACGGTTGGCCGAAAAGAACAATCTTCGGCAATCTGTCATCCTTCTTCCACACAACGTGCCCTAGCCATCTCAACCTTTCTTTCATTATAGCCCTAGAGAGCGCTATCGAACCAAACTTTTCGTACAGCTTATTATTTGAAATAGGGTCAGTCAGCCGGGTACCCACAACAATCTTTAAGCAATTTCTCTGGAAAACATCTAGAAAATCTTCATCCGCTTTTCGGAGCGCCCATGCTTAAGAGCCATATTTGAACACAGTCATCACTGTAGCTTCTAATATCTAATCTTGGTTTTCAGGCTTATCTTCCTATTCTTCCAAACTTTTTAAGCTGGGAAAAAACACCCTGAGCCTTGGCTACTTTTAACATCTTCACTGCTCCCACCATCTTTACTAATAATACTACCAAGGTAAGTGAAGCTGCCCACCTGATCAATCTTTCCATTACCCAACGTCACCTTTTCATCTTCATTTATTTCTAGCCTTAGAGACTTAGTCTTCTTAACATTAATTTTTAAACCTATTCTAGCACCCTGAACTCGCATAACCTCTAAAATTTCATTCATTTTGCTCACACTTTCATCTAGGAAGCTTAAATCATCAGCATAATCTAAGTCCAAGAGACTTTTTCATCCCCATTTGATGCCGTGGTCTCCCATTGCCTTTCCTTTGCTCCTTAAGACAAAGTCCATCTAAATAATCCATATAAAGGGGGATAGAACACAACCCTGCTTAACTCCTGATTTAATACAAAACCAACCGTTAATCTCATTTCCTACCT
>NW_028299466.1:0-2000 GCF_049724085.1 Artemia sp. Qi Xiang Cuo
TTCCCCCTGCTTTTAAAAAAATTGCTGATGTATAGCATATAGAATTTATACGATAGGCCAATAGGATCAAAAAATTCAATAGTCTTCTCTGTTTGAAATATGAATAGCCAATGACCGGTATTCAAAGTTGATTGACTGCTATTAACAATTATAATGTTATTTTTAAAAATTGTAATTTTTTCAATGAATTAATAATTTATGCAATAGGAATTTTACTTGGAAATATATAGATAAATATACGTTGATTATTTTTTTAATTTTCTAGTCGCTATGTATAGTATATAACTGCCGTCGGTTATAATTTCCAAATATGTTTCTAATTGAATCAGTAATATTAGTATGATACTGTCGGTCAGAGTATTGGCGAATGTACACTCTAATCGTAAAGTCCATGTTCATACTTTGCTCATATCCTTTGTGCCAGAAAAGTCCAATAAAATAACTCCTTAACTTTTTGAAAACATTGAATCAGTTATTATATTTTCAAATAGTTGAGAGTCATGAGCTAGAGATTGCATGGTCAACTCGTACCGAGTTCTATAGGATTTTTGTTGAGCGATAAAGTGTATAGTGGGATACCCTTTACTTTGAAAACGTAGTACGATATAACGAAAAATTTAAATCATAATAGAATTTAGTCCAGAGTCCAATGGTAGTACTGCCCTTCAAAACAGCTAAATGACATTTTGATAAGATTTTCCTATTGATAAATGATGAGTCGCTATCGATTCGAGATCCAGTGGCAATTTGACACTGCTTGGCGACCATATGGGGAACAAGAAGTTTAATGTTGTTACCATTGGCTCATAGCTTTTCCACTGCCAATGCAACAGAGCTCATAGCTTGCTGTTTTTGGACATGGAGAAGTTCCTATGTGATAATGAGATGTGAATTGGTTGATGCAAGAATGGTTTTTATTAACATGAAATACAATAGGGCAATCTGTAGCCTTATGTCACTCTTGAAATTGGGGGGGTAGCCATTGGCATATATTAAATATATCGATTAAATTTTCAAGCCAGATGACACTTCTGGGTCGCTGTGTTGGTCAATTCGTTGTCAGTATCTGCACCTGTCAGATATTCAAAGACAAATGATTGTTCTCTAAAGTCTTTTTATACCATTGGTTTCTTAATCATGAATTGCATTTAACTGTTATAATTTTACGAATGGTTGCTAATACTCACCGATACTCCATTAGTAAACACATTAATTTGTTTGAATAGGTTATGTAGAATATTGTCTTCATAGGAGAGACCCTCCCCGGCATTTGGAGTTATATTATCTGTCTTTTCCTTCACAACAACATTTAAATCAATAAATGTTGACAACAAATCAATAAAAGAGTTTTCATTAGAAAATATTTGAAAGTGTAAATTTTCCGAGAGGGGTTGATGGGGGTTAACTAGTTCATAGTAGTTATAATTTAAACTGATATCAATATTTTCCGAATTGAATGGATTCAATGGAGAAATAATTGATGGTAATGATTCCTTGTGAGGGAGATAACTCATCTTAAGAGAAGAAATCCTTCTTTGATATAATAATCCTTTTCTTTTTCTTCTTCTTCTGCTGACTGGTCTTCCTTGTTGTATTCCTCAAAGTCCTTGTCTATGTCCTTTGCTTCCTGCCTGGGTGGAGACTGATGAGTGAATGAAGCGAACGCATCCTTTTCAACCCCTCCCCATTTTTTCGAGATTTGAGGTGCTCACCAACGGCTCGTGCTGAAGATGTAATATTTTCCTTCACACTCGCCTTGAAACTCTGGCCCGAACCCCAGTTCTGTAGTGTGGAGACAGCAAAATTTGATGCAGCACGTACAAGATATTTTCTGGCTAGGGGTATTGCAGAACGAAATAGCCTAGAAAACCAGCTACCAAGACCATAGCCAGACATTGTAGTACGCCTGTTATAGTAGTTCAATCCATTCCCTATTTGACGTGGACTCAAAGCACCAACATAGCAATCGATATTGTGACAGACAAATGGAATTCTCGTAT
>NW_028299467.1:0-3000 GCF_049724085.1 Artemia sp. Qi Xiang Cuo
GAACTTTGATTTTTCACAAAATATAAGGGAATATCTAGATAATATATGCATTTCTGTAGAAGCAAAATACGGAAGTGGTTCTGGGCAACTGTAAGAAAAAGTCATACTAAATATTTTTTTGCAAGGGCTACCCCCAAAACTATATAGAGTAGTAATATCCAAAAATACTCAGACGTTGGATCTTGCAGTCCAAGAGGTAGAGCGACTAATCTAAGTTTATAAATTGTTTGCTAATAATATTAATGAAAAAATAAATCCCCTAAACGACTCAAACGCGAACCTAATCTTCAAGGGCGATGAAGCATCCCCCAATTTCTTTTCAAGGGATAACTCCCCAGTAGCACAAAGAAACAAAACGCCAGAACCCGCTAGGCAGAAAACAGTACGTTTTCAGCCCATTAACCCTACAACAATAAGGTGCCATAACTGCAATAGTGTTGGTCACATAGCAAGAGGGTGCCACTATGTCCCCAATCCCATACCAAGAAATGTGGTCAGTAATACGCAAAATTACGGCAACTATTTGGTCAGAAGAAAAAGTTTTAGCACCGGTCATACACTAGGCTATAGCCATAGGGGATTGCGCCAATCAATACCTTATAATGGGTACCAACAAAATTTGTATAACCTTCCCCCCAACAGGCAAATTAATTATCGGTTTGAAAACCGAAATACTCGCCAAGGTCAATATAATGTGAGAATGCAATATAGAAATCATGAAAATTTGCCAATGAGAGATAAAAATTTTACAAGCCAACAGCACTGGCAAACAGCGCCAGCAAACGGCACTGACACGAGACATTCACGTTACAATAATAATATATGGCGAAGACATACAGGCGTAAATCATTTAAGTATGCTTACGGAACCTAATACGTCTGAATATCTATTACAGGCACCGATAAATGAAATAAATTCTCAGGGAAACGCTTCTGGCCCCTCAAAAACATAAGTTGGACCCAGAGGGTGCCAGGAATATTTAATAGGTCCAAAACAATAGTAGTGCCTTCTTGTAGTGATATTAATAACAAGTTACCTATATTTAATAATTTTTTTGTAGAAAACGTTTACTTTACGGCCTTAGTTGACAGTGGAGCTACTGTAAATATCATAAACTCTTGCGTATTTAATATGTTGCCTCTGCACATTAGGCGACAAAAGAACCCTAATAAGCCCAATTTAACAAGTGTTACAGGTCATAAATTAAATGCAAAAGGGTCAATTTGCCTAAATGTAAAAAGAGACAATAGAACCTTCATGACAAATTTTATTATATGTGACAATCTCCCATATGAAGCTATTATAGGGGCAAATTTTCTAAGGTCTAATAGAATACTATTAGACGTAGCCAACGAGAAGCTTGTATACCCAGCTAAGGTAGGGGAAGAAATTTCTACCTTAAGAAATCGTAACAGAGGTTACGAAGATAACATAACAGTAAACAAAAGTCCTAGTGGTATAATGTCATAATGTCGAAGTACTTTGAACCTCATGTCTCGCAAAGACATGGCATAATTGGAAATTTATTCAATTACCCTAAGAGATATTGCAGAAATGAAGTATATTTAAATAATAACAGTATTGAAGCTGCGAAAATAAAAATAGGAAATATACAACAGTACAGGTCAAACGAAATTCAAAAAATAGCGGAATTATGGAAGAACATAATAAAACCCAACGTGACGCCGCAAGATGCCGCAATGGCGCAGCATCGCGCCACTATGAATCTAATAAACAATGAAAATGAAGAGAAATATTACGGATTTGCGATAAGGAAAACAAAAATCCCTCCAAAGACGATGCAAAAAATTCAAATATCACAAATGATCGAGCCAATAGTTAGCAAATCAGAAATATGGCTTGCGACACCGTCTGAAATACCTGAAAATCTTTTATACGAGGAACAGATTATATCTTACGACAAAGGGGAAGGTTTTATTTGGGTAACCAATAACCATGATAACGATACAATTACAATTAAAAAGGGGACGTGTTTAGTTCAAATTCAGTTTTTGACGTAGTTTGATTCAAACACCTGCGATAATCTTAAAGTAAAACTAGTAAACGGTATTAAAACTTCAAATAACGAATATCCCTTGACTAAGTCAAAATTTTTAAACAAATTTAAAAATTATTATATTACGAACATGGAATTTAAGAAAAAATTATGCGAATTATTATGGAATTTTAAGGATGTATTTTCTGCATCTGAAGATTATATCGGGCTAATTCCATTTTACGAAAATTCAATTTTAACGACTGGTAATCCCGTTGCAAAACAGCCATACCGTGTGCCATATAAGCACAAAGAGTGGTTAAAAATAAAATCCATGAATTAGAAAAAAACGAAATTATACGCCCAAGTATAAGTCCGTATAGCGCACCAGTGATCTTAGTACCAAAAAAGAATGGAGATCTTAGACTCGTAGTAGATTATAGGGCTCTCAATAAACAAGTAGTGAGCGATAAATTTCCTCTACCAAGAATATACGAAATTCTTAACTCAATTTCAAGCAAAAACAAAGTGTTTACTTCTTTGGACCTTACCCAAGGCTACCACCAAGTGAAAATAGCCGAAAAGGATGTCAATAAAACTGCATTTTCAGCATCCGAATATGGATCTTATGAATACTTGAGGGCACCATTTGGGCTGAAAACAAGTTCAAGCGCATTATGTAGACCTCTATTGCACCTGTTAAGAGGATTAAAGGATATAATTCATTTTGTTGATGATATTATATGCGTGTGGGAAAACACTGAGCAACACTTAGCAACTATAGCTAAGGTGTTCGAGAAGTTCAGGCAAGGCAATTTAAAATGCCGGCCTGAGAAAGTAAATTTATTTCAATCCAAAATTAAATTTTTAGTAGTAGTAACCCAGGGAGAGATATCCCCAGACCCTGATAAAATAAAATGTGTTAAAACTTCAAGCCCCCCAGAACTATGAAGGAATTAAGGGGAATTTAAGGCCTTACAGGCTACTTTAGAAAATTCGTACGC
>NW_028299468.1:0-1000 GCF_049724085.1 Artemia sp. Qi Xiang Cuo
GTACGGTGAGCCAAAATTAAAATTTGCGTTAATTGAAAAACGTTCCGAAATCAAATAAAAAAAGAACTTCTTTTCAACTGCAAGTAAGGAGCGACATTAAAACTTAAAACGAACAGAAATTATTTCGTATATGAAAGGGTCTGTCCTCTCCTCAACACCTCACTCTTTGCGCTAAAGTTCGGCTCTGTCTCACAACTTTTTTATTCTAATAATAAAGAATTTTAGCGTAAAGAGCGAGGCGATGAGGAGGGGACAGCGCCTTTCATATACGGAATTATTTCTGTTCGTTTTAAGTTTAATGTCGCTCCTTACTTTCAGTTAAAAAAACTTTTTTTTATTTAATTTGGAAAAGCAGCATGTCCAATCTTGGGTCTCCAAGAAGGCTTACGGAATTAAAATGGGACTTTCCAGAAAAGTCGCGCGGGGGGGGGGGGTTGAAAAAAATCAAAACACACTATGTGCATGCTGGTTACCAAAAGGACGTATCAGCAATATCTCAGGACCGGCTGAGGGTATTAAGTAAAGGTTTCAGTGTCTGTTGAGAGGGATGTTGAAAAGTGATCAAAGGGCAACTAGTCCCATCTCCCTTGCTGATTTTAGACCCCTTTCCTTCTGACCGAATTTTTTGAAATAGCCATATTGTTCAAAATAGTCAAAAGGTCATAACCCTGCTACCAAGGACGTAATGTCCCCCCACAGCCTCCCCGTCAAGAGAAATAATTTGTTGGCCATTGCTTACATTGAAACTTTCAGGGTATGATGAGGAAGATGCTGAAAAGTGTTCAGAGAGCAGCCAGCCCCCTCTAGCTGCCCTCTCCCAAGCACACCTAATAAAAATTTAAGATAACTAATTTTTTTCAAAATAGTTTATTTGTCCAATAGTCAAAGGTACAAAAAATTGCCTCTGGGGATGATATGACCTTCCACAGCCACTGGGGCAAGGAGTGTAAGTTATGCAGGTTGTAAGTTATGTCAAGGTTGTGGGGCAGGGTTGTAAGTT
>NW_028299469.1:0-5000 GCF_049724085.1 Artemia sp. Qi Xiang Cuo
GCACACACCTATGAAAGGCTAAGAGATCTAGCTCAGACAAGTCAAAAATAGCAAACCACTCATCCCAAATCATAGGTTTCAGTCAACACACACCTACGAAAGGCTAAGAAATCCAGCTCAGAAAAGTCAAAAAATAGCAACCCACACAAACCAAATCATAGGTCTCAGAAAACACACACCTTCGAAAGACTGAGAAATCTGGCTATGAAAAGTCGGACATAACAAATTAGACAACTCAAATCATAAGTTTCAGACAACGCTCACCTACAAAATACTAAGAAAACTTAGCTCAGATGATCGTGAAATAGGAAAACACCCATCCCAAAGTATAGGTTTCAGACAAAACACACCTTTGAGGGATTAAGAATCCTAGCTCTGAAAATTCCGAAAAGCAAGCTACAAATCCCAAATCATGATTTTCTGACAGTAAGCAGTTATAAAAGGCTAAGAAACGTAGCTTAGAAAAGTCAAAAATAGCAAATTCACCATTCCAAATCATAGGTTTCAGACAACACCCACCTATGAAAGGCTAAGAAATCCAGCTCAGAATAGTCAAAAATAGCAATCCAACCATCCCAAATCATAGGTTTCAGACAACACACACCAACGAAAGACTAAGAAATCTAGCTTAGAAAAGCCCGAAATAGTAATTTACATATCCCAAAATAGTAATAGTAATTATAGTAATTTATATTAATAGTAATATATGTAGTTTGCAAAGCTATAGCAATTTACATAACCCAAATCATAAGTTTCAGACAACATTCACCAACGAAATACTAAGAAACCTTAGCTCAGAAAAGCCTGAAATAGCCAACTACTCATCCCAAACGAGAAGTTTCAGACAACAAACACCTATGAGGGACTAAGAATCCTAGCTCTGAAAAGTCGAAACAGAAAACTACACCTCCCAAATCATAATTTTCTGAGAGCACACACCTGTGAAAGGCTAAGAAATCTAGCTCAGAAAAGTCAAAAATAGCAAACCACTCAATCCCAAATCATAGGTTTCAGTCAACACACACCTACGAAAGGCTAAGAAATCCAGCTCAGAAAAGTCAAAAAATAGCAACCCAAACATCCCAAATCATAGGTTTCAGACAACACGTACCTATGAAAGACTAAGAAATCCAACTCAGAAAAGCTCGACATAGCAATTTACATATCCCAAATCATACGTTTCAGACAACATTCACCTACGAAATACTAAGAAACCTTAGCTCAGAAAAGCCTGAAATAGCCAACTACTCATCCCAAACTAGAAGTTTCAGACAACAAACACCTATGAGGGACTAAGAATCCTAGCTCTGAAAAGTCTAAAAAGAAAACTACACCTCCCAAATCATAATTTTCTGAAAGCACACACCTGTGAAAGGCTAAGATATATAGCTCAGAAAAGTCAAAAATAGCAAACCACTCCATCCCAACTCATATGTTTCAGTCAATACACGCCTAACAATGACTATGAAATCCAGCGCAGAAAAGTAAAAAAAAAGCAAACCACACATCCCAAATTCTAGGTTTCAGACATAACATACATACGAAAGGCTACAAAATACGGATATGAAAAGTCGGAAATATCAAATTACATACCTCAAATCATAAGTTTCAGACAACACACACCTACGAAATACTAAGAAACCTTAGCTCAGAAAAACCTGAAATAGCAAACTACTGATCCCAAACTATAGGTTTCAGACAACGAACACCTATGAGGGACTAAGAATCCTAGCTCTGAAAAGTCCAAAAGCAAACTACTCATCCCAAATAATAATTTTCTGACAACACACACCTATGAAAGGCTAAGAAATCTAGCTCAAAAAAGTCAAAAATAGCAAACCACTCATCCCAAATCATAGGTTTCAGTCAACACACACCTATGAAAGGCTAAGAAATCTATCTCAGACAAGTCAAAAAATAGCAACCCGCACATCCCAAATCATAGGTTTCAGAAAACATACATCAACAAAAGACTATGAAATCTAGCTCAGAAAAGCCCGAAATAGTAATTTACATATCCCAAATCATAAGTTTCAGTCAACAAACACCTACGAAAGGCTAAGAAACCTAGCTCATAAAAGCCTTAATTAGCAATCTACTCATCCCAAATAATGTGTTTCTGACAACAAACTCCTATGATGGACTAAGAATCCTAGATCTGAAAAGTCCAAATAGCAAACTATACATCCCAAATCATAATTTTCTGACAACATACACCTATGAAAGGCTATGAAACCTAGCTAATAAAAGCCGGAAATAGCAAATTAACCATCCCAAATCATAAGTTTCAGACAACATTCACCTTTGAACGGCTAAGAAATCCAGCTCAGAAAAGTCAAAAATAGCAATCCGCCCATCCCAAATCATATGTTTCAGACAACACACACCAATGGAAGACTAAACAATCTAGTTCAGAAAAGACCGAAATAGTAATTTACACAACCCAAATCACAATTTGAAGGAAACACACACGTACAAAATAATAGGAAACCTTGCTCATAAAAGTCTGAAATGACAAACTACCCATTCCGAACTATAGGTTTCAGAAAACAGTCGCCTATGAGAGACTAAGAATCCTAGCTCTGAAAAGTTCAACTAGCAAACTACACATCCCAAATCATAATTTTATGACAACATACACCTATGAAAGGCTATGAAACCTAGCTAATAAAAGCCGGAAATAGCAAATTAACCATCCCAAATCATAAGTTTCAGACAACATTCACCTATGAACGGCTAAGAAATCCAGCTCAGAAAAGTCAAAAATAGCAATCCGCCCATCCCAAATCATAGGTTTCAGACAACACACATCAACGAAAGACTAAGAAATCTAGCTCAGAAAAGCCCAAAATAGTAATTTACATATCCCAAATCATAAGTTTCAGAATACACACACCTACGAAATACTAGGAAATCTAGCTCATAAAAGCCTGAAATAGCAAACTATTCATCCCAAACTATAAGTTTCAGACATCAAACGTCTATGAGAGACTAAGAATCCTAGCTCTGAAAAGTTCAACTAGCAAACTACACATCCCAAATCATAATTTTCTGACAACACACACCTATGAAAGGGTAAGAAATCCACCTCAGAAAAGTCAAAAATAGCAAACCACCCATCCGAAATCATAGGTTTCAGACAACACATACCTATTAAAGACTAAGAAATCCAACTCAGAAAAGCTCAAAATAGCAATTTACATATCCCAAATCATACGTTTCAGACAACATTCACCTACGAAATACTAAGAAACCTTAGGTCAGAAAAGCCTGAAATAGCCAGCTACTCATCCCAAACTAGAAGTTTCAGACAACAAACACCTATGAGGGACTAAGAATCCTAGCTCTGAAAAGTCAAAAAAGAAAACTACACCTCCCAAATCATAATTTTCTGAAAGCAAACACCTGTGAAAGGCTAAGAAATCTAGCTCAGAAAAGTCAAAAATAGCAAACCACTCAATCCCAAATCATAGGTTTCAGTCAACACACACCTACGAAAGGCTAAGAAATCCAGCTCAGGAAAGTCAAAAAATAGCAACCCACACATCCAAGATCATAGGTTTCAGACAACACACACCTACGAAATACTAAAAAACCTGATTATGAAAAGTCAGAAATAGCAAATTACACACCTCAAATCATAACTTTCAGACAACACACACCTATGAAATACTAAGAAACCTTAGCTCAGAAAAGCCTGAAATAGCAAACTACTCATCCCAAACTATAGGTTTCAGACAACAAACACCTATGAGGGACTAAGAATCCTAGCTCTGAAAAGTCCAAAAAGCAAACTACAAATCCCAAATCATAATTTTCTGACAACACACACCTCCGAAAGGCTAAGAAACCTAGCTCAGAAAAGTCAAAAATAGCAAATTAACCACCCCAAATCATAGGTTTAAGACAACACACCCCTATGACAGGCTAAGAAATCTAGCTCAGAAAAGTCAAAAATAGCAATCCACCCATCCCAAATCATAGGTTTCAGACAACACACACCAACGAAAGACTAAGACATCTAGCTTAGAAAAGCCCGAAATAGTAATTTACATAATCCAAATCATAAGTTTCAGACAACATTCACCTACGAAATACTAGGAAACCTTAGCTCAGAAAAGCCTGAAATAGCAAACTACTCATCCCAAACTATAGGTTTCAGACAACAAACACTTATGAGGGACTAAGAATCCTAGCTCTGAAAAGTCCAAAAAGCAAACTACACATACCAAATCATAATTTTCTGACAACACACACCTATAAAATGCTAAGAAATCAAGCTCAGAAAAGTCAAAAATAGCAAACCACTCATCCCAAATCATAGGTTTCAGACACAACACACCTACGAAAGACTAAGAAATCTGGTTATAAAAATTCGGAAATAGCAAATTACACACCTCTAATCATAAGGAAATAGCAATCCACCCATCCCAAATCATAAGTTTCAGACAACACACACCAATAAAAGACTAAGACATCTAGCTTAGAAAAGCCCGAAATAGTAATTTACATCATCCAAATCATAAGTTTCAGACAGCATTCACCTACGAAATACTAGGAAACCTTAGCTCAGAAAAGCCTGAAATAGCAAACTATTCATCCCAAACTAGAAGTTTCAGACAACAAACGCCTAAGAGAGACTAAGAATCCTAGCTCGGAAAAGTCTAAAAAGCAAACTACACATAGCAGATCATAATTTTCTGACAACACACACCTATAAAATGCTAAGAAATCAAGCTCAGAAAAGTAAAAAAGAGCACACCACTCATTCCCCAATCATAGGGTTTAGACACCACACACCTAAGAAAAACTTAGAAATCTAGTTATAAAGATTCGGAAATAGCAAATTACCCACCTCCAATCATAAGTTTCAGAAAACATACACATCTGAAATACCAACATACCTTAGCTCAGAAAAGCCTTAAATATCAACCTAATCATCCCAAATTATTTTTTTCCGACAACAAACTCTCATTAGGGACTGAAAATTCTAGCTCTGA
>NW_028299470.1:0-1000 GCF_049724085.1 Artemia sp. Qi Xiang Cuo
GTATATGAAAGGGGCTGTGCCCTCCTCAACGCGTCGCTCTTAACGCTAAAGTTTTTATTGTTTAAAAAAAGAGTTGTGAGAAAGTCAAACTTTAGCGTAAAGAGCGAGGCGTTGAGGAGGGCACAGCCCCTTTCATATACGGAATAATTTCTGTTCGTTTTAAGATTTAATGTCGCTCCTTACTTTCAGTTTAAAGAACTTTTTTTTATTTAAAGGCTGCGAAAGCGGGGGTTTGGGGGCGGCAGCCCCCCAACTGTGCCTCCTAATCCCTGTACATTTTAAGGTTCGACTTTGTAACTCAGTCTCTTTAACTCTTTAGAAAACGTAGTTTTTTTCAAATAATTTCTGCACGTTTTTGTACAGTTTATTACTTATTATTGCTTGACTAACTGTTAGCTGATCGTGTCAGGAGTTAAAGTGGGGGGGCTGCCGCCCCCCAAACCCCCCGCTCTTGAACATTCTTGTGTTAAGACTTTTAATTCCTGATTACTCAAATCACGTCGTACAGGGTGCCTCCCAATCCCTGTACGTTTTAAGGTTCGAACTTGTGACTCAGCCTCTTTAACAGCCCCCCAACTGTGCCTCCTAATCCCTGTACTTTTTAAGGGTCGACCTTGTAACTCAGCCTCTTTAACTCTTTAGAAAACGTAATTTTTTTCAAATAATTTAAAAAAGAAACTGAGTTTCTTTTTTAAAGTTCAAATTCAGTATATAAAAAATTTGCTCTGACGGTGAATCGAACCCGGGTTTTCCGCCTGATAGTCTGGAGTATCAACCGCTGGACTAAAGAGACACAATTGTAATTGTTTTTTAGTAAATGGAATCTATTTTTGACGCAAGCAAATTCCCACAAAACTTGATATTTGGTTTTTGGAAAACAGGGAAGGAGTGATCAGATTGAGCTGAAATTTCGAAAATAAGCTTCCAGGCCCCAGGAAAGCTTATCCTCTAAATTTCAGCCCGATCAGACAACGTTAAAGGGGGGTTGTGGTGGGAAAAA
>NW_028299471.1:0-5000 GCF_049724085.1 Artemia sp. Qi Xiang Cuo
AGCTTCAAGATTTAGTGAAGGATTTGTTTTCCAGCACATCGAAAGACCTTTCACTAAAGAATGGGCGAGTCACCGTAATATGTGTTCATTCGGGGAGGATTAATTGTGTCGGTCACCTTCAAAACAAAACTTATAAATGACATTTTACCGAAAAAAAAACATAGCCGTACAACATGTGGATTTCAAATGTATTTGTAACGATTGCACCCACGCCTAAAAGTCGCACAAAGAACTTCAGTTCATTCCAAAACCCCAACTGAAAACGGTTGTTGAGACTTTTGCCAGTAAACGTTCTAACACGCAGACAAAAGCTAAAAAAGAAATTTTTAAAGTACATTTGAATTTGCCTTTTGGCAAAATGTGTGAAAGTGTTCGCAATAGGAATCGTTGTGACGTCGTGGCAGATCCCGAACAATGTGCTCGAATTATTTCCGATCCAAATTACACTTACTTCACAATTATTGGCCCGGACATGGTACAATTGCATAGGAAAAAAGATACATTGTTTTGAATAAAAATATTGTTGCAGGCAGTACCATATTGGAGATCCCTAAAAAGCTCATTTTGAAATTATACTACACTTTGGCTAGGGTACAGTGGCCGGACAAGGGGCAAGTAGAAGTCTGCTACGGGGACACGGATTCTCTACTGTTAAAAGTAAAAGCCCCAAATCTAATTGATGATTTGGCGCACGGTGAAAGTAATCAGCTCACGGATGGACTACACCAATTGGAGTGGTCTTTACCCTGAGCTAGTTAAACGTCTGACACCAAATCAGATTTTACTTTTTAAATAAGAAACGGTAAGCGACTTGATTTATCGTGGTATGTTTGTAAGTCTCAAGGTGAACTTTATACAGACACATGATGAAGAACTCAAGAAATGCTGCAAAGGAGTACACATATGCTATGTGGATAAGAATTTCGACATGGACATTTATAGGAATTGTATTGTTGAAAATACAATTCCACCAGCCAAATTGCTGGCAATTCGTTCTCTCAAATACAGAAACTTTACTGTAAATGTAGAAAAAACTCCCATGATTATCATCTCCGACAAGGTCTATGTTTGTCCAGATGGTGTGACTACCCTCCCCCTTGGTCACTATTTAACTTCAGACCGGGCTAAATTTGTTAGCCATAGGGAAAGTCTCGGTTGGAATAAAGTCCTGTAAATTATTTCCTAAAACCTTTGGGGGGGCCTCGCGGCCCGGGCGGGCCTCGCAGCCCCAGGGGCCGGCCGCCAGCGGGGGGCGCACCGCCACTATCAAAGTTTTCTCTTTTTTTACTTAGAGCAGTTTTTTTTGTAAATGTTTCATTAAATAAAGTGATATTTTTTTCAAGTGCTTTAATCTAATGTTGTATTTTTTCTCTATAAATAAACAAAAAAAAGTGAATTTATTTATGTGGTTTTTCTCAGTGTGCCTATGTAAATGTTGTATTTTTTTTATAAATAAATTAAAAAAAAAACTGTGTATTTTTTCATGTTTAATGTGCTTTTTTCAATGTATTGTTACTTTTTTTTATATAAATATAATAAAAGAAAATATGATTCTTTATTCGTCTTTTTATTATTGCAATGATTAGTATTAGGGAAAATATTTAGTCATTAGACAATCATGGTCTACAGTTAGTTGTCCAGGTGAACTTTTGAGGGGAACATGTATCAATTTAAAACACCATTCAGATCGTTTCTTTGTGGACCGTCAATGTGCGTCAAAACAACACTCTTAACTAAAATAATTAAAAGTTGCGATAAAAGTTTTTCAGAAAAGCCGAAAAAAATATACTATTGTTACCGTATTTGGCAGGAGTTATACGATAAAATAAAATCAATTGCTGCCACCACCATGGGATTCGTGCAGATACAATTCATACAGGAAATTCATGTTTTCAATATTATTGAAGCAAACTCTTCGCTAATCATCGACAGTTTGGCTAAATCTATTAAGCAATGGCCCCATAAAATCCTGCAATTAATCATTGTTCGCTCTCATCATGAACAGATTTCCGTTTATCGGATTCACCACAATCTCTTTCAGCAGAGCAAATGTATGCAAGCACTTACATTGACCTGCACCTACTATATTATCTACAGAGTTTTTCGTGATTCTAGCTCGCTAATAACCCTCAAAAAACAAATATATCCAGGTGCCCCTAAATTTTAACTTTCGGCATACAATCAAACAACTAATAAAACCCATGGCTACATCCTATTAGATCTTATTTATAATATATCTAAGTATTGTAGTTCAGTTACATATATTTTCGACGATTAAATTACAAAATATCTCCTCGTGAACACTAGAAAGACCTAGTTGTCGATATGATGACATCAAGGAAAGTACAGGAAAATAGACATATGTTTTAAGTTATAAGCACTTCAAAACCTATGCTTAGGAAAGCCAAACTCAAACGTGGTATTGACAACGATTTCATTAGTCAGATATCCGAACCTCGTTTAAATTTGACCGAGGGTAATGTTCAACTGCCAGAAGTAGTTAAGCAACAGGCAAAGCAACATCGCTCCATTGTACGTACATTGGCCTGAAAAAAGAAAGGAAAGAATTTTAAAAGGAAACGACTTCTTCAGGCGGGCGGTAGCTTCTTCACACTTTTACTGCCAATAATTGCAGGACTTGTAAACAGTGATCACTAGATTGCAAAAAACAATAACTTGAACCGGATAGAACTAGGTCTCTCACCCATTTAACTCATTGAGGAAGACCTGTTTATATTCCTTCACAATGAGAATTCTGAACATGATAAAAACTGCTTTCACTTCAAAGTGCACTTCATCAACGGGACAAACACAGGTCCTATCGGTCGAAGTCCACTGCTGCTGCTAGTATTGATCCCAAAAAAGAATCATCTTCTCAAGAGTGTGCTGCTGCTGCTGCTAGAACACAATTGAAGAAGGAGGAATTGGATTCAATTGTATTGAAAATTGGAAATCTAATGCCCCACTCATATCGTGAACAAAGTAAAAACAAAAAAAAATTTTTAAACACGAAAAACGGGTTTTAATTTTCTAACAAGCATTTAAATAAAAAAAAATTAATTTTGAACAAAATCACCTAATTTTTGTGCCCCAAAGCCGGTTGCCTTTCTCAACGGAAAAAAAAAAAAAAAAAAATAAAAAAAGCAAAAAAAAAAAAAAAATTAAAATTCAATCCATTAAAACATACTAAAAAACAAAAGATACAAAAAACCAAAAAAGAAAGAAAAAAGAAAATAAAAAAAAAAAAAACTCACATATTAATTAAACACTTCCATGCACTGAATGTCTTTCAACTGGCCTCCTCTCAGTATATTAAAATTTTAAAAGATTTAAAAAAAGATGATTCTCTAATAATAACGAAAGCGGATAAGAGCAATACAGTAGTAATACTAGAAAAAGATGATTATGACAGTAAAATAGAAACAATTCTAAGTGATACTTCAACATATATAAAACTTAACTCGGACCCAACTGATTTGTATGCTAAAAGATTAAGAAAAGATTTAGAAGATCTTAAAACAAATGGAAGTATCACACCCCAGATGTATCACAAGTTCTTTCCAAGGGGATCAGTTAGCACTAGAATATATGGTTTGACAAAAATACATAAAACAGGCATCCCCTTAAGACCTATTTTTTCAACAACAAAGTCACCAACGGTAAAAATCGAGAAATGGGCAGCAATGACAATTAAACCATTATTATATATCCAAAATTCTTATACAAAAAACTCAAAATTTTTAAAAGACAAACTTATAAATGTAGAAATATCAGAAGGATCTAGATTGTTCAGTTTCGATATAAAATCCATGTATACGTATATTCCTTTTGATAAATCGTTCAGTATTTTATCCAAAAAACTTGAGGAACGAAAAAATGAGATAGAAGAATTACAATCGGGAATTGAAATGGAAACTATATTAAATATAGTCAAAATAAATAGCAGATATACTAAATATTTAAATTTTAGAGATAATTTTTACCATAAAATTAGGGGTTTAGCACTGGGAGGGCCTTTAAGTCCGTTGTTAGCAAACATTTATGTAGAGTATGTTGAAAAGTTAGCTATAGAAACATATTTTTTTAAACCTAAATTTTGGGGCAGATATATTGATGATATTTTAATTATTTGGAATTACAGGGAATCAGAAATTGAAGGTTTCTTGTACCATTTAAATAATTTGGGAGGAAAGTTAATTTTTACAATTGAAAAGGAAACAGAAAATAAGTTACCGGTTCTAGATATTTTGATCCATAGAAATAATAATGAACTAGCATTTTCAATTTACCGTAAACCGACTAGTAACAACCGTTATTTGTCTTTCACATCAAATCACCCGATCCAAGTAAAAAGGGGTGTGGTTATTTATTTAGTGGATAGGATATTAAAATTAGCATCAACAGGATACATAAGAAATGAACTAATTTTTATTAATGATATTCTAATAGGTAATTGCTATCCGGAAAAAATGATTTCTAAAATAATTTAAAAGAGGAAAAAAAAGTTGACGGAGCCAAAAATATTAGAAGAAGATGTGTCAAATCAAGAAACAAATTACATAACTTTGCATTTTGTACCAATTTTATCAAAAAAATTAATAAGAGAATTAAAAAAACATAATATAAATACAGCATTTAAATCAGGACAGAATATAAGCTCGTTGTTAAATAAAGGGAAAGACAAGATACCGAGAAATTTGAAAAAGGGAGTATACAAAATTCCATGTTCTTGTGGAAAATTATATGTGGGTAGAACGCAACAAACTTTAGAAAATAGGCTAGAACAACACAAGAATGCGATAGATTACGCTCTAAAACAAAACAAAACACCAGAAACGTTTGAGTCAGCGGTTGCAGAACATATTTATAATTTTCCTCATCACAGTATTTTATTTGATCAAACAAAATTAGTAGATATGTCTGTAGGACTTTTACAAAGCTTCAGGGAAATTATAGAAATAAAAAAGATAATATATGGGGGTACTAGTATCAATAGAGAT
>NW_028299472.1:0-1000 GCF_049724085.1 Artemia sp. Qi Xiang Cuo
CATTTCTTCCCCTGCCTTAGTTGGGTAGACAAGCTTCTCATTTGCTACGTCTAATCGTATTTTATTAGACGTTTGAAAATTTTCGCCTATAACAGCTTCACATGAGAAATTATCATGTAGTATAAAATTTGTCATAAAGTTCTTATCGTCTCTTTTTACGTTTAGGCAAATTTAACTTTTTGCACCTAATTTTTGAACTATCGAATTCGTTAAATTGAGATCATTAGTGCTCCTCTGTTACTTAGAGCGTAGAGGTAACACATTAAATACACAGGAGTTCATGATACTACTTTTTGTACCTCATTCGGTCAGAGCCTTAAAATAAACATTTCCTACACAAAAATCATTAAATATTGGTAAATTTTTATTACTATCACTAAAAGACGTCACTAATATTGTCTTGGACCTATGAAATATTCCGGGGACTCTCTGGGTTAAATTTATTTTTATGGGGGGCCTGAAACGTTTCCCTGATAATTTATTTCATGTGTCGGCGCCTGTAATAGATATTCAGACGTATTAGGTTCCGTAGTCATATTTAATTGATTTCCGTCTCTCTGTCTTCTCCATGTATTATTATGTTAACGTGGATGTCTTGTGTCAGTGCCGTTTGCTGGCGCTGATTGCAAATGCCGTTGGTTTACAAAATTTTCATTTCTTGTTGGCGAATTTTCGTGATTTCTATATGGCATTCTTGTATTATATTGGCCTTGGCGAGTATTTGGGTTTTCAAATCGGTAGTTAATTTGTCTGTTGGGGGGAGGGTTATACAGATTTTGTTGGTACGCATTGTAAGGTACTGATTGGCGCAATCCCCCCTGGCTATAGCCTATTGCACGACCGGTGCTAAAATTTGTTCTTCCGAACAAATGGTTGCCGTAATTTTGCGTATTACCGACAGCAATTCTTGGTATGCGATTGGGGACATAATGGCACTCTCTCGAGATATGGCCAACACGATTACAATTATAGCACCTTATTATTGTAGGGTTATATCCGT
>NW_028299473.1:0-2000 GCF_049724085.1 Artemia sp. Qi Xiang Cuo
CTTCCCTGTTTTCCAAAAACCAAATACCAAGATTTTTGGGAATTTGCTTGCGTCGAAAATAGCTTCAATATACTAAAAAACAATTACTTTCGTGTCTGTATAGTCTAGCGGTTACATTCCAGACTTTCAGGCGGAAAACCCGGGTTCGATTCACCATCAGAGCAATTTTTTTAATACTGAATTCAAACTTTAAAAAGAAACCCAGTTTCTTTTTTAAATTATTTGAAAAAAATTACGTTTTCTAAAGAGTTAAAGAGGCTGACATACAAGGAGCAATAATAAGTAATAAACTGTACAAAAACGTGCAGAAATTATTGGAAAAAAACTACGTTTTCTAAAGATTTAAAGAGGCTGAGTTACAAGGTCGAACCTTAAAACGTACAGGGATTAGGAGGCACAGTTGGGGGGCTGCCGCCCCCAAACCCCCGCTTTCGCAGCCTTTAAATAAAAAAAAGTTTTTTAAACTGAAAGTAAGGAGCGACATTAAATCTTAAAACGAACAGAAATTATTCCGTATATGAAAGAGGCTGTGCCCTCCTCAACGCCTCGCTCTTTACGCTAAAGTTTGACTTTCTCACAACTCTTTTTTTAAACAATAAAAACTTTAGCGTAAAGAGCAAGGCGTTGAGGAGGGCACAGCCTCTTTCATGTACGGAATAATTTCTGTTCGTTTTAAGATTTAATGTCGCTCCTTACTTTCAGTCTAAAAAACTTTTTTTTTTATTTAAAGGCTGCGAAAGCGGGGTTTGGGGGCGGCAGCCCCCCAACTGTGCCTCCTAATCCCTGTACGTTTTAAGGTTCGACCTTGTAACTCAGCCTCTTTAACTCTTTAGAAAACGTAGTTTTTTTCAAATAATTCTAAAGAGAACTGTCTCCAAGCGAATGTTTAGATCTTAGCGATGAATTGTTTTAGCGCGGGAATCAGGTTTCTTAGTAATTTGAACTGTATCAGCGCAGAGATGCTAAACAAAAGGAACACGCTGAAATTAAGTTTAGGGATTATTTGGGCGAAATTCTTTCAGTCATTTTATGGAATTATTTCGGCGAAACAGTTAGAGACATTTTAAAAGATGATTTAAAAGATGATTTTAGAAGAGGATTTGAGGGTGAAACTCTGTGGTCGTTATAATACACAAGTTGTATTTTAACAGCGTCGTGAGGTCCCCTACCCCAACCCCAAAGGGTTCCGATCCCCCCACCCCGACCCCGAAGGAAGCCCCCGGTACTCAAAGGTCCCCCAAGCTCCCAAAGGGCCCCCAGACCCCCAAAGGTCCTCCCCAGACCCCCAAAGGCCCTCCCCGGGCCCCCAAAGGCCCACCGGGCTCCCAAAAGACCACCGGGCTCCCAAAGGACCCCCCGGACCCCCAAAGGCCCTCACCCGGTCCCCAAAGGTCCACCGGGCTCCCAAAGGACCAATCGGCCCTCAAGTGCCCCCCAGACCCCCAAAGGCCCACCCCCGACCCCCAAAAGCCCTCCCCGGACCCCCAAAGGCCCTCCCCCAGTCCCAAAGGGTCCCCCGGGACCCCGAAAGGGCCCCCGGCGCCCCAAAAGTCCCCTGAGCCCCCATTTTTAATACTTTTTTATGGCTTCATTATATCTTTTCAGAACAAGTTATTTTCTTAATTTCCATCCTAAACCCATTTTACAAGTTGAAGTCTTCATCCATTTCACCCCCAGCTATACTATACAGCTTTTTGTATACCTCAACACCAAGAAAGACCTTTAAAAAAGACATTTCAGAGCAATTTCCTTTCTTAATGTCCCTTCTAAACCCATTTTCTAACTTGAAGTACCCATTCTTTTCACCCACAACTTTACTTTATAGCTTTTTGTATACCTCAACACCAAGAAATACTTTTCAAAACACATTTCCGAGCAAGTTCCTTTCTTAAAGTCACTTCTACACCCATTTTCCAACTTGAAGTTTCCATCCGTTTCACCCACAGCTTTACTTTACAGCGTTTTGGATACCTCAACACCAAGAAATACTTTTCAAAAGG
>NW_028299474.1:0-3000 GCF_049724085.1 Artemia sp. Qi Xiang Cuo
TTTAAGTAAAAGTAAAGAACTATCAGACGAAACCATATATACCATTAAATAATAACGAACAAGTATATAAACTTAATTTTTTTTAATATCTCTGACACAAACTTTTACAGTGTTGAAAAATATTGAAAACGAAAAGACCAAAAAACATTGGAAGAAATATATAGGTAGGAAAAAAATGCTTACATTTGCATAATCCGTATGGGATTGAGATGTCCGAATGACCAGATAGTGCATGTTGGAGGGTAGAGGGATCAGTGGCGTTATATTCTTGTACAGATTGGGCTGTGAATTGTATAGGCAGCGCCAGTCTTGAATAGTCGATATAAAGGTTGGATTGGCCAGTGTATTTGGGGGGGCTTCGGCCAGCAACCATACTGTACAACTGTTGCCTTCGCAGGGGGCGAATTATTGACCCTCGCTTTGTTAGTGGGTGGCGGCGACAGACATTCTTCATAATTGGCCTTAAAAAGAAGAGAAAAAAGTTAGTATTGAAATAATTTGCCCCTTTTCACAGAAGGAAAGTTATTAAACATAAATATATATATATATATATATATTGCGAAAACACACAAAAGTTAGAAAAAATACAAAATATTCCTTTATTACCTCTGCAATACGGCTAAAAATGAAGAATTCATACACATTTTCAACTAGCTAAGGGTATATGTTTTAAATATGAGCCATTCTATTGCGAAAACACACAAAAGTTAGAAAAAATGCAAAATGTTCCTTTATTACCTCTGCAATACGGCTAAAAATGAAGAATTCATACACATTTTCAACTAGCTAAGGGTAAGTGTTTTAAATATGAGCCATTCTGTTGCGAAAACACACAAAAGTTAGAAAAAATACAAAATATTCCTTTATTACCTCTGCAAAACGGCTAAAAATGAAGAATTCACTGCAAAACGGGTAAAAATGAAGAATTCATACACATTTTCAACTAGCTAAGGGCAAGTGTTTTAAATATGTACCATTCTATTGCGAAAACACACAAAAGATAGAAAAAATACAAAATATTACGTTATACAAAATGAAAGTAGGCTACATTATTATACAAAATAAGCAGATTCAAATAGATCTTGTTAAGTTTTTTAAATATGATACATTCTGTTGCGAAAACACACAAAAGTTAGAAAAAATACAAACTCAACCCCTAATTGAACGCTATGAATTAGAACGGCTAAAAATGAAGAATTTCATACGCATTTTCAACTAGCTAAGAGGTACAGTGTTTCGAGTAAAAGTATAGAGCTATTCTGTTACTAAAACACACAAAAGTATGATGAAATAATAACGAATAATTGTTCAAACTTAAATTGTTCACTCTGTAATACGGGGATAATTTATAATTCGAACCATTATATCTACTAATAAGGTTCAAATACCTGAGTTCAAAACTAAGAGGTTTCAATATCAGGAAAAATATTACTATTCTTGACAACATTATGACAATTTACACAAATTTAAAGTTTAGTTATAGTTTCAAAATGTTTTCAATGTCACTCATCTTCTTTTAATCATTCACAAACAATACTAAAGAAAACATTCACGGTTTATTGATTTTAAATTATTAAGAAGGCTATTATTTCATTGAAATATACATTTTACAATTAGTTAAGGTTAAGTGCTTTTGATAAGTATCTTGTCCTTTTGTTGTGAAAATACACTAAAAGTTAGAAAAATACAAAATATTCCTTTATTACCTCTGCAAAACGGCTAAAAATGAAGAATTCATACACATTTTCAACTAGCTAAGGGTAAGTGTTTTAAATATGAGCCATTCTGTTGCGAAAACACACAAAAGTTAGAAAAAATACAACCTGACCCCCTAATTGAAAGATATGCATTAGAACCATGGGAAACGTAATTTCATCATATTTTGTATATCCCACAAGAGGACACTTTTCGAGTGAAAGTAAAGGGCTACCAGACTAAACCAAAAATATATTGAAATATTAACTAATAATTGTTCAAACTCAAATCTTCTGTATTTCGGGGGTAGTTTATTTTCGAACCATTATATCTACCACAGGTTCAATACATAAATTAAACTAAGAGGTTTCAGTTTCAGGAAAAAATTAAATTTTAACAACATTTGACAATTTACCAAATTTAAAGTTTTGTTTAGTTTCAAAATGTTTTCTGTCACTCACCATCTTTTAATCATTCACAAACAATACTAAAGAAAACCACTTTACACGGTTTATTGATTTTAAATTATTAAGAAGGCTATTATTTCTTTGAAATATACATTTTACATTTTTAATTTTCATGCTTTTGATATGTATCTTGTCCTTTTTTTTTAAATTGCAGATGAAAGCTTATCACAAAATCCATGTTTCAAGTTTTTTTATAATTGAAAGATACGAACTAGAACCAAGGGAACATAATTTCATCATATTTTACTTATTTTTGTTGGAAACCACACTGAAAAAACATACGTATTATTGAACTCACATCAAACATTGCCGGGATTGCATTTGAATAACCTCCCATTATTTTCTATCTTGCCCTCTATTTCAGTATATACTGAATTTTAAAACTTTTCACAGCTCTTAAATTTACTAACCTAACGGTTATTTATTAACGAAATTGTGCAAACTGTTGATTTAGAACAATAATTACCTTTCTATATATCAATTAACAGTCACTAAAGTTGTCACTTTTCACTCGCGGAGAATGGTTTCAAAACAATACTTCTGACATCGCATAGACTAATTGTGTCAAACGAGACATCTTCAATGCAGATTAATTAATTGTTACGTTCGATTTTGTTTTGGACATAGGAGAGCATCAATGGGAAGTGAGAATTTCTGTAAAACTACGATGAAGATTGACGTTCCCATGGTTGCTAGATTCAGGTATCACTTTAATTAGGGGGGACTAGCTTAGCCTACGTACGAGAAAGAAAAGTTCTTAGGTGTGGAGCTCCCCACCGCCTCAACCATCGCTCTTGAAATCCCTTGTATTATGTTAGAGACAGACAAACAGTTAGGT
>NW_028299475.1:0-3000 GCF_049724085.1 Artemia sp. Qi Xiang Cuo
TAATACAGTAGTTTTTCTGTAAGGACATTCGATATCCTAAAAGTGTTTGATTCAAACTTTTACCTCAGGAATGGGATTGTCTTGAGGGGGGAATTTTCCATGGAAGAGGTGGAGGGTATTTTTACGTGAAAACAACTTCAACCGTGCCCAGCCCCCCACGATCAGAAATTACAATATAAAAAAAAGTTTTCTTCAACTGAAAGTAAGGAGCAACGTCAAAACTTAAAAACGGACAGAAAATAGAGGCTGTTTCCAAAAGATTTTGGATTCATTAACATTAGTGTTGCCAGTCAAAAGCTATGGGTTTTGAGAAAATTGTCTGATTATCGAAAAATGATGAAACATCTTCCAACAGTAGACAAATTTTTTTTTTTTGACTTCGAAATTATTAAACTGTTTTTTATAGTTCTATTTTATTTTATTTTTATTTAATTGTTAAGAGTTTTACCTTAAGAGTATTATCTTATAGTTTTTGTTATAGTTATAGTTTAGTTTAGTTTTATCTAAGACCTTTGTGTTTTAAAGTAGAGTATTATCTTAGAGATTTAGTCAGAGTTATAGTTTAGTTTAGTTTTATTTAAGAGTTTTGAGTTTTATCTTAGAGTCTTAGATTAGAGTTTTTGTTAGAGTTCTAGTTTAGTTTAGTTTTAGTTAAGAGTTTAGAGTTTTAGCTTAGAGTCTTAACTTAGAGCTTTTGTTATACTTCCAGTTTAGATTAGATTTAGTTAAAAGTTTAGAATTTTTAGCTTAGAATCTTAGCTTAGAGTTTTTGTTGAAGTTCTAGTTTAGTTTAATTTTAGTTAAGAGTTTATAGTTTAAGCTTAGAGTCTTAGCTTAAAGTTTTTGTTAGAGTTGAAGTTTAGTTACGATATTTCTAAAGTCAATTAAGATGAAGAAATGTCGGAGTGTAGGTTTGACATCACCAGGCACGTGCGAGGGAAATTTTTTTTTGGTGGGGGGCTTAAAAAGGCAAAAATGGGTGAACTACATGAGGTTATAAGACGGTTCATGAAAATCCCAAGGTTTTTTCTGATTTTTTGGACAATACCCATACTCCTATTGATGAGGACTGATTGTTCTAATTCAATATTTTTTTCATGAAAACAAACTATTTATTTTTAAGCAAATTTCTGTTATCGTCCTAATGGACTTCTGAAATATATTCAACTTTCTGTTGATTTACGAATTATTTTAGGTTTAGTTTCTGTAAGCTTAAGACGTTTAGAGCCTTTGATTACATTGAAAAGTTCTATAGACTAAGAATTGTCCTGTTATGACGTTAGCTAGTTTAATTTGAGCTTCTTAACTAAGAGCACTGACGCCTCACCTCATGAGCCTCAGTTACACAGCACACTACGTCTAGTTTAGTTTCATAGTTAAGAGTTTGTCTCTAAGTTCTAACTAAGAGTCTTAGCTTAGAGCTCTAAGCTAAGTTCTAGTTAAACTCTTAACTAAAACTAAGACTATACTAGAACTTTAGCTAAAAACTATATGAAAAGCATATAATCTACACATTCTAAACTATTTAAAAAAACTTAACTAAACTAGCAATGTAAAAAAAACTATGGTTAGAGACTCGAAGTTAAAATTCTCAACTGATAAGTAAAACTAAACTAAACTAGAACTATAACTAAATATCTAAGCTATGTCTCTAAGGTTAAACACTCAAACTCTTAACTAAAACTAAACTAAACTAGAACTCTAACTGAAACTCTAACTAAGCTCTGTAAAACATCAAATTCTTAACAAAAACTAAACTAAACTAGAACAATAACAAAAACTCTAAGATAAGACTATAAGGTAAAACTCTTAAACTCTTAACTAAAACTAAACTAAACTAGAACTCTAAAAAAAAGTTGAATAATTTCGAAGTCAAAAAAAAAATTTGTCGACTTTTGGAAGATGTTTCTTCATTTTTCGATAATCAGACAATTTTCTCAAACCCAAAGCTTTTAACTGGCAACAGTAATGCTAGTCAATTCAAAATCTTTCGGATAAAGCATTTATTTTATTTCCATTTTTATGTTTTGACATTGCTCCGTACTTTCAGTTGAAGAAACTTTTTTTTTTATAATTTAATTTCTGATCGCGGGTGGCTAGGCATGGTTGAAGTTGTTTTTTACTTAAAAATACCCTTCATCTCTTGTATGGAAAATTCCCCCCTCAAGACAGTCCCATTCCTGAGGTATAAGTTTGAATCAAACACGTTTAGGATATCGAATGTCCTTACAGAAAAACTACTGTATTAAAAAAAAATAAATTAAATTTATCATATGACCTAAATTATTTCACTAGTTTTATTTTGCATGATATTTCTAAAGCCAATTAAGATGAAGAAATGACTTCAAAGTGAAGGTTATAAGAAAAAAAAAGTTCTGGATATTTTTTGTCAGTTGCTAGTTTACGCACTAATATTAATGTCACTAATGATTCTATTTGAACTTTCTCCAAGTTGATCAAATTGGTCTCTAAAGGCGCACGCCATGCTGAATGTGCTTTTCAAAAACTCATCTGGTCGAAAACATGTTTGTTGTCGTTAATGATTTCTAAATATGTAATAAAATTATGGAGAATACAATTCTCTGGTTCAAAGCTGACTCTTTATTCTGTTTTCGGACCGAAAAAAAAACTATTCCTATAAAATATGAGCTAGAAAAGGTTTTTTGAAACGCTTGTATAAAAACACACAGAATGTGACATCGATCCATCTTGCCCCCTATCAATTCTGAGTTTTGGCTAAAATTAGACAAAGCTCGTTTTAATCACCAAGCTTTTGTTTTCAGATACGACACGTTGAAGTTTGGTTCCAAAAAAAGGAACCCCAAATTGTAGGCTTCCGACAACACACACCTATGAGAGACTAAGAAACCTAGCTCTGAAAAGCCCAATTAGCATCTCAAACTATAGGTTTCAGACAACACACACCTACAAAAGGCTATGAAGCCTAGCTCATAAAAGCTGTAAATAGCAAAAAACCCACCCCAAATTGTAGGTTTCAGC
>NW_028299476.1:0-3000 GCF_049724085.1 Artemia sp. Qi Xiang Cuo
AATAGTACTGTTGGCTCTTATTGGGAAGATGCTGGACCCAGCACTCGAAAAGAAGTTGCACCTGAAGTTGTGAGGTTTGAAATCAAGAACTTGAAATCGGACACGTTTTATAAAGTAGAAATAAGAGCTCACAATGCCATTGGCTTCAGTGAACCAACAGAAATTATCGTTAAAACTGCCAAAGGTGAGTATTTCGTTTGCTTTTTGTTTCTCCAGGATAGTCTTAGGTTTGTGGTATAGAAATAAATAAGAATAATAACTATGAAGCATGACACGAGCTTTGGCAGTCTCTCTATTTAGTAGTAAATTTCAAATTTTCTGGCTGCTTTTTTTATATATATATAAAAAAAAAAAATAGAAGAAACAAACCATTCAAACCTTTTCGATGTTTGGGGAATAGGGGAAGTTTGTTAATAGAGAGTAGGGGAATTGGGGAATCGGTGTTTAGGGATCATAACAATTGCTTGAAGATATATTATTTATCAATTAAAGTAGACACTTCTTAAAATTATAATAATTATGAAATTTAATTACAATTATTTGATTCAAAATTCGATTATCATGGATTTTTTTTAATAAGGTCTTAAAATGAAGAAAAAGGTTAGGATCGTTTTTGAAATTTGCAAATAAACGTTGTGAATTGCCAAGTTTTATCAGGTTTGTATTATAATTGTAACGCAATGTGAAAATTTGCTGTTTTTTACTTAATTTAAACTGTTTAAAGTCCGTTTTCTTTGTTTGCCAAGTTGCTATAAGACTTTCAGTGATTGTGCATGCTTCGATAAATGGGAAAAAAATAGCCAGGGAGAAAACAAAAATACATAGCCAACGTCTGCTAAGTCTAATTAAAAGAAATGAAAATGTTGAAAAAACGGAAGAAACTTTTAAAAAGACAGTGAAGTTTTAATTTAAAAAAACTTTTTGTAAAAATAATAATGACAGTCAGAGTATTTTTACTTCGCATCCGTAAGTTTTTTTAAAAAATGGGGGCCGGGTTAATAAAATAAAAAGATTAAATAATTTAAAATTTATTTTAAAAATATGATAAAACTACACACTTATAAAAAAAAAACGAAATAATTTTAAATAAAAATTTGTTATCATCTAAAAAAAGCCAAATATTATAAGCACAAAACATTAGGCAGGGTGAGTGCTATATACTATTGCGTATGTCCGTGCTTATCTACTGATATTCCTGACTATGTCATATTGGTCATATTAGGTTTGCTAGATCACGATACATCCATACGCAAGGTGTTTTTTCTACATTTTCAACATACATCTTGAATGATTAAGTCAAATTTGGCTGTGCATTGAACTATGTATTCACTATGTACTGGTATATAGCGAATGGAAGCTATTTTTTTCTCCATTTATTGGCTCCATAAATAGGCTCCATTTATCGATGGATCTAAGGTTTTAGAAAGCTATATAGTTACTTGGCAAATCCATAAAAAGACTATGTAAAGCGAGCATAAGTCATGATACCAATACATAATTTTTGCCTTGCTCGAGTAGTTGAATACCATGAGTAGGTAAAACATAAGAAAAATAAACATATAAACTGCATTTTAATTTGTTTTGGGTGGGAGATATAAGGGGTACTAAAAGATGTAATAAATAGACGAAATAAGAATAAAATGAAAGACATTATAAGAAACATCGAGTAAAGTACTGTGGCACTGGAGGAAGGAAGTATCAAATGGGGTTTGTTCTGCTTTAAGAATCATAATAAATATTATCACACTTTAGTTTCTATTGAATATCGTTTATTCTTTAACTAATGCTATTCACAGACAATTTATTTATCTTTTAAAATCTTTATTGAATTTTATATTAAAAAATATAAATTATAAACAAAAAATAAAATAATGTAATATTTTTTATTTTTGTATTAAATAATGAAAATAAATTAAAAAAAAAACGAAAAAAAAACTAACGTACATAACTTTTGGAAGAATATTAATTTGTATTTGCAAATAATGAAAATGAAAAAAAAAATTAAAATAAGCAAGAGTTATTGAATCCAAAAAAGAGAAAAGAATAAAAATTTGGTAATTACGTTTCTAAGATCGTCACGTCCGCACCGGTTATGTATTATCTTTCTAAAATGATTTGACAGCATATTGTAAGTTGTGGATGTGCAAAGGATGAATTCGTCTCCCACTGTTTTGTTTTTGCCTTTTCACGTTATTTTTGTTATCTTCATCGAGTCTTTATTTAATTTAAAAATTCAGGTTAGAAAATAAACTTTAAAGACACTAGTAAAAAAAACAAACAAACAAGTAAATAAATTTACATATACAATCCTTTAAATCCTAACACATTTGTTATTTATGTATTAAGTGATGGCTAAGAGAAGGGCCACAGAAGGTCTTTTGAACATGAAACTTTGATATTCCCACACAAAAATTCTGTTTTATTTTTGTGGGTTTTTTTGTTTTTTATTTTGCTTTGTTCTCTTTTTGTTTTTTTTTTTTTTTTGCACCCCTAGCCGAGTTCCTCACTTTACAGCCCCCTCCCCTCTCCCACTTACAGAAATGATAGTTTTTTTTTACAAAATTGTATTATTTTGCATTGTGAACCAACTACAGATAATAAATAATAACACCAAATAATTAAAACCACCAAAATCAGAAAAATTTTGCTCACAATCTAAGGGTGCATACAGGGGTTCAGGGGGGGGGGGGGGCATGCAGTTTGATCTATTCATTTGTAAAAAAAACTGATGTCTGAATTAAACAAATTATAACTACTATAAACCATCATATGCTTTTTATAATACATGCTGTAAATATTATTACTGCCGGAACTATAGTCAAAAAAAAAAAAACGTCAAATTCTATACATAAAAAAATTAAAATTATCTAAAAAAAATTAAATTTAAATCACACCAAGTTTAGGCTTAGTAGGCTGTTATAATTTGATAAAGTAGGCTATTAACAGTCTGGGGATATTGAAGGTTTTATGACATCCTAGGTTCTGTAGAAGACATCGAGA
>NW_028299478.1:0-2000 GCF_049724085.1 Artemia sp. Qi Xiang Cuo
CAAGTTCTCTTCTGAATTTTTTAAATAAAAAAGAAATTAGTCATTAATCATTTTTATTTTTCCAAATAATATAAAAATTTTCCACTTCAGTTTAGATTTGAATCGAAGAGAGGAAAAATTTAAAATACTGTTGATAATTTTTCACTGAAGATATAAAAAAGTTCAGTCTGGCTCGAAGAGATGAAAAATTTAAAATAATGTTCACAATTTTTCACTGAAGATAAAAAAGTTCAAGTTCTCTTTGAAATTTTACCAAAGAACACAATCCAATTATAATTTCTCAAGAAAAAATGAAAATCTTCCACTTCAGTTCTTTATTTCACAAGGACAAAGAAATTTAAAGTTTATTTCTGAATTTTTCAGTGGAAGATTGAAAAACTAATACTATACTTGTGAATATTTTCACGTAAGATAAAAAGTTCTAGTTCAATTTAAAATTTTCTCAACGAAGTGAAGAAAAGTTCTAGTTCTCTTTTGAACTTTACCAAAGAACACACTTCAATTCTAATGTCTCCCGAGAAAACAAAAATCTTCCACTTCAGTTCTTTATTTCACAAAGACATAAAGAGATTTAAATTTCAATTCTAATTTTTAGGTGGAAGGTAGAAAAAGAAATACCACACTTGTGAATATTTTCACTGATGATAAAGAGCTCTAGTTCAATTTAAAATTTTCTCAACAATGTCAAGTCAAGTTCAAGATCTCTTCTGAACTTTACTAAAGAGCACGCTTCAATTCTAATATCTCCAGAGAAAACAAAAATCTTCCACTTCAGTTCCTTATTTCACAAAGAAATAAATATATTTAAAGTTCAATTCTAAATTTTTCGATGGACGATAGGAAAAGTAATACCATACTTGTGAATATTTTCACGGAAGATAAAAAGTTCTAGTTCATTTTAAAATTTTCTCAACGATGTCAAGTAGAGTTCAAGTTCTCTTCTCAACTTTATCAAAGAGCACACTTCAATTTTAATTTCTCCAGATAAAACAAACAGCTGCCATTTCAGTTCTTTATTTTACAAAGACATAAAGAAATTTAAAGTTCAATTCTAAATTTTTTGGTGGGAGATAGAAAAATTAATACCATACATGTGAGACTAAAAATGAAGATATTTATGCAGAGTTTCAACTAGCTATGGCTAAGTTTGCTAAAGACAATCTATTTTCTTGCGAAAACCCACAAACTCATAAAAAATGTACAATGTTACTTTAGTACATAGGAAATTAGACTAAAAATGAAGATATTTATGCAGAATTTCAACTAGCTCTGTCTAAGTTTGCTAAAGACATGCTATTTTCGTGCGAAAACACACAAAATAAGAAAAAATGTTAAACTTTCCTTCAGTACCAATGCACTTATGCTTAAATGAAGATATTTATGAAGAGTTTCAACTAGCTATGTCTACGTTTTCTAAATACAATCTATCTTCTTGCCCAAACAAACAAAATCAGAAGTAAAATTTTCAATGGTACTACAGTACCTACTCAATGATGCTTAAATGAAGATATTTCTTCAGAGTTTCAACTATATGTGGCTAAGTTTGCTAAAGACAAGCTCTTTTCTTGCAAAAACACACAAACTCAGAAAAAATGTTCAATGGTACTTTATTAACTACAGAAAAATGCAAAAAATTAATTCATTTATGCATAATTTCAAGTAGCTCTGACTAAGTTTGCTAAAGACAAGCTATTTTCGCGAGAAAACACACAAAATCATAAAAACTTTTCAATTTTCATTCAGTAGCTAGGCAATTAGTCTTAAATGAAGATATATATGCAGAGTTTCAACTAGCTATGGCTAAGTTTTCTAAACACAAGCAATTATCTTTAACAAACACACACAATCAGAATTAAAATTTTCAATGCTCATACAGTAACTCAGCAATTATGATTAAATTAATATATTTATGCAGAGTTCAAACTATCTATGGATCAGTTTGCTAAAGACAAGATATTTAATTGCAAAAACACGCAAACACACAAAAAAGGATCATTCTT
>NW_028299479.1:0-5000 GCF_049724085.1 Artemia sp. Qi Xiang Cuo
AATTTGTTTTCCGTTGCTATAACTCACAAATTTTTAAAGGTCATTCAAAGTTTTAGAAATCCCCCTTACCATTCATCCCATTCCCCCTTCATACTCTAAAATCTGGTTGATAATTTGAAAAGCCTTATTTTCCATGGGGGTATTTTTTTGGGGGGGAGGGGGGATTTTCCGTTAGGGTATTTCCCGTGGGGGGCATTTTTCGTGGGGAGGTATTTTTCAGGGGGGATTTTCCGGCGGGTATTCGCCAAGTACCACAAATTTGATGGTAAGAGTTTTATTAAAATCTTTTACTTTTAGGGGTTGTTTCCCCCTTTTACGAAACTCAGACAAATTTGTTAGACAGGCAATTTATCAACCAGATTTTAGAGTATTATTCTGGTGCAACACGTTGCAATGAAATGGTCAGTTTACATTAGTAAAAGCAGGGGCACCGCGAGCAGGTTGTTGACCCCCGCCCCCCCCCTCCCCCCCCTCCCGCGATCAAATCTCCATTCAGCTAACCTTTGCACCCTCAAAAGAAAATTTCTATATAAGTTCCAACATTTTTTACACATTTTAAATCGCGGATGTAAAAAAGAAAAGCAAAATTTTTCAACATTATAGAATTAAGGTATTTGAATATGTTTTATGTGGTTACCCAACTCAAAATGTTAAGGGTTTAAGAACAAATGGGGTTAGATACCATAAATTGCCAAATTTTCTGTTGCAACGTTTTAAACATTAATTAGTAAATAATACCCATAAAAAACAAATTAGTTGGGGTTATAAAGCTCCAATATATGTTTCATGAAATGGTGCATTCTCGAGGAGATTGAATATTTTTTTTTGAAGTAGTGCTCTGCCAGATTTCCTTCCATATGTTTCTCTCTTCTGCCATATCTGGGTATATTGTCTCGAACGTCACGCCAGCGTCTTTCGATGTTTTGTGTGTGAGCACCTGTTGTAGGCTCAATAAAATTTATACTGTGGTTTACACATAAATGCTGAGAGCCCTGGCTAGCCAGGCAATCATAGGCCCTCCAACAGTTGCTGATAATTGTTGTTCCTGGCAGGATTCGGTTTTGGATAATTCCCAACAACGTGGCACTACTTCTATCCGGCACAGAAACCATGAATGAATTACCAGTTCCTCGCTCTATTCCACCAAATACCCATTGACCCTTGATGCAAATATCCTAGTGTTGAGCCTACATGGTTGACCCAACAAGTCCGCCTGTTTAGTCACAGGTTGCATATATTTAACTTCGGCAGAAATTTTGAGTTTGGGGGGTCGGGGGATTTCAAAAAGATCTTCCTATAACATAATTTATCCTCTAAAGTTGATTCTGATGTTTGTAGTGTGGTTACCCAACTCAAAATGTTAAGGGGTTTCCAAAAAAAAATAATCGAAACGAATATAGATTATTCGGTACTTGTGCCTTATAAATAACCCACCGCTATAGACTGAACAAGGATACCAGAAGTGATTTCTTATTGCGTTTACAATACTTAAACTGTTGTTTTTTTTGGGTTTAGAGTGGGAAAAAGGTACCTGGGTTAGGTTACTTATTTAATATATGCTATGATTTACCCCCACCCCCTAATGTGCAAATATATAGCCCGAATTTGTTTCTAAACTATTATATTTGCATCCTATTTTATTTTATTTCATTAGCAGTAACCAAACTTAACTTCTTTCGTGCATAGTGGTGGGTTATTTATAATGCACAAGTACCGAATAATCTATAGTCAAATATGTACTTCTGCCCCCTCTCTCCCCCTCCCTATTTACACTTTAATAACGTCTCGTAGCTTCAAGAATGAAGATTGCTACACTAAACTATTTGGACAAAAACATTTGAATTGCTTTAAGAACAAATGGGGTTAGATACCGTAAATTGCCAAATTTTCTGTTGCAACGTTTTAAACATTAATTAGTAAATAATACCCATAAAAACAAATTAGTTGGGGTTATAAAGCTCCGATATATATTTCATGAAATGGTGCATTCTCGAGGAGATTGAATATTTTTTTTTGAAATAGTGCTCTGCCAGATATCCTTCCATATGTTCTTCTTTTCTGCCATATCTGGGTATATTGTCTCGAACGTCACGCCAGTGTCTTTCAATGTTTTGTGTGTGAGCACCTGTTGTAGGCTCAACAAAATTTATACTGTGGTTGACACATAAATGCTGATAGCCCTGGCTAGCCAGGCAATCATAGGCCCTCCAACAGTCGCTGATAATTGTTGTCCCTGGCAGGATTCGGTTTTGGATAATTCCCAACAACGTGGCACTTCTTCTATCCGGCACAGAAACCATGAATGAATTACCAGGTCCGCGCTCTATTCCACCAAATACCCATTTACCCTTGATGCACATATCCTAGTGTTGAGCCTACAAGGTTGAACCAATGATTCCGCTTGTTTAGTCGCAGGTTGCATAAATTTAACTTTGGCAGAAATTTTGAGTTGGGGGGAAAGGGGGATTGCAAGAAAATCTTCCCATAACACAATTTTTCCTCTAAAGTTGATTCTGATGTTTGTAGCGCTCTATGTCTTAGCGCTTTAGAAATATTTAAAAAAACTTCTAAAGTAAAATTTTGGAAAATTTTGAGTTTGGGGGGAAGGGGGATTTTCAAAACCTCTTCCCGTGATATAGCATGTCCTGTGAAGTCGATTCTGATGTTTTTAGCACTGTATCTATTAGTTCTTTATAAATATTTTATAATCTTCTAATGTATAATTTCGGAAATTTTTGAGTTTGGGGGGACGGGGGATTTCAAAAAAATCTTACCATAACATAATTTTTCCTCTAAATTTGATTCTGATTTTTGTAGCGCCCTATGTCTTAGCGCTTTTGAAATATTTAAAAAAGCTTCGAAAGTAAAATTTAGGAAAATTTTGAGTTTGGGGGAAGGGGGATTTCAAAAACATCTTCCCATAACATAATTTTTCCTCTGAAGTCGATTCCGATATTTGTAGCACTCTATCTATTAGTGCTTTAGAAATATTTAAAAAGCTCCTAAAGTAGAATTTTGGAAAATTTTGAGTTTGGGGGGAAGGAGGATTTTAAAAACCTCTTCCCGTGTCATAAATTGTCTTCTAAAGTTGATTCTGATGTCTGTAGCGCTCTATGTCGTAATGCTTTAGAAATATTTAAAATATTTTAAAAGCTTCTAAAGTAGAATTTTGAAAAATATTGAGTTAGGGGGGATTTTAAAAACCTCTTCTCATGAGATAATGCGTTTTCTGAAGTCAATTCTGATGCTTTTATAACTGTATCTTTTAGCACTTTAGAAATATTTTACAAGCTTATAAAGTAGAATGTTGGGAAAATTTTAGTTTGGGGGGAAGGGTGATTTGAAAAACCTCTTCCCGTTATATAACGTGTCCTCTGAAGTCGATTCTGATGTTTTTAGCACTCTATGTCTTAGCGCTTTAGAAATACTAAATAAAAAAAACAAGTTTTTTTAACTGAAAGTAAGGAACGACGTTAAAACTTAAAACGAACAGAAATTATTCTGTATATGAAGGGGGCTGTCCCCTCCTCAACGCCTCGGTCTTTACGCTAAAGTTTTTTTATTGTTTAAAAAAATAGAGTTGTGAGAAAGTCAAACTTTAGCGTAAAGAGCGAGGCGTTGAGGAGGGGACAGCCCCTTCATATACGGAATAATTTCTGTTCGTTTTAAGTTTTAACGTCGTTCCTTACTTTCAGCTAAAAAAACTTGTTTTTTTTATTTAATTTTTGAACGTTTTTGAATTAATGAAGGTTTTGATTTTGGTTCACCGTACATGAATAATTAAAACAAAATTTGCATATTATATTTGGTTAAATGGCTTTCTCGAAACTTGTTTAATTTTATTTACGAACGTTTTTATTAGTAATAAATATACGTAACTTAGAATTAACTTACGTAACGAACTTCTATATTCATAAATTTTTAACACAATTATTTGAAGGGTCGCCCACTTTCCAATTCCCTTAACATTAAAAGATCTGTCGAATTTTTTTTCCAGTTCTTTAAAATTTATCTATTCCAACTCATAATTTTACCTGCGTAAAAACTTGTTTTTTTTTTTTATTTCTTTACATTTATGTTTCTTAATTAATTATGGTACCTCAGGGGGCGCCGGCGTAGCCATGGCCCTTCCCCCATAAAAACTTCCTTCATGGAAAGATCCTTCCATATAGCCCCCGACCCTCTCCTTCCCCCACGTACCAGAAAAAATCTCCTCTCAAAAAGTCTGTATGCTTCCCAATAACCAATACTATATGTTAACATTGAGTAAAGTTCATAACTTTCAGCCCTCCCCCTGGGGACTTTGGGGGATCAAGTCATCCTAAAAGACATTTTTATCATATTTTCGACCATGCTGAACAAAATGGCTATCTCAAATTTTTGATCGGGTGACTTTGGGGAACAGAAGAGTATAGAAGGGGTTCAAGGTGCCCTCCGTATTTTTGTCCTTTTAAAAGGGCTCTTGGGCTTTAAATTTATGTTAGAATGATTCCTCACACGTTATTATCCAAGTTATGGATCGACATGATCCCCTCTGGAAAAAAAAAAAAACAAACAAACAAATAAACACGCATCCAGGTTATATATTTCGGAAAAAAATGGAAAAATCAACATTTTTGCAGACAGGAACTTGAAAATGCTTCAGTACGATTCTCTTATACGCTGAATATGATGGTGTGATTTTCATTAAGGTTCTATAAGTTTTAGGGAGTCTTTCCCCCTTTATTCTAAAATCAGTCAAATTTTCTCAGGCGCGTAACTTTTGATGGGTAAGATTAAACTCAATGAAACTTATATATTTGAAATCAAAATTAAAATCTGATTCTTTTGATGTATCTATTGGTGTCAAAATCCCATTTTTTAGAGTTTCGGTTACTATTGAGCCGGGTCGCTCCTTACTTACAGTTCGTTACCACGAACTGTTTGATTTTAAAAGCTTCTAAAGTAGAATTTTAGAAAATTTTGAGTTTGGGGGAAGGGTGACTTCAAAAACCTCTTCC
>NW_028299480.1:0-2000 GCF_049724085.1 Artemia sp. Qi Xiang Cuo
AAAGTCCACATATTACCTTACTATTATTTAGCTATTATTTACTATTATTATTTAACTATTATTGCTGTAAAACTATTATTTTATTGAATATTTTAGTAGCTTCTCTTCATTTTTGTGTTATTTTTTAACTAGATAATTTATATGGAATAAATAGGCTCATGATGAGATAGAATCATGATTGAATGTAGGTTGTTTCATTCTTATCGGACGTCACAAAATACTAAAACTTTGGATTTTGTTCAAAATCCAGGTAGTTTTGGGAATTAACAGGATTCGAACCCATAATGAGTAGAAGTTTGGTAACTATACAAACCGAATTCTGGCCAAGCCTGTGTTGAAAAATGTAGAATACGTTTTAGAAGATTTGTCATTTTATCTGGCTTCCCCCAGGCCTTTCAGTGTATCCCCAGGTGGCGACAGGGGAACGTTCGACAGCTATATAGATTAATTCCATAGGAGGAAGGGACCTAGGGGGAAAATTGTCCCTGGGGGCCCATAACCGTACCTGGGCCACCCTCGCCCGGGGTCAAATACAGGAGAAGGAGGAAGCAGGACCCTCAAATGTACACTCAAAAGGGTCCACTGGTTTGTCCACAAGTCCCATGAGTTGTAAACCTTCTCCCAGTAATGGGTTAAATTGCATGGTGATGCAGAACACCATCGTGGGAGGATTCTCTATAGGAGGACAACTGTGGCAGGGCGTAAGATCCAGGTCTAAGGACAACGGCCTTTGCAAAGGGCTGCCTCGACCTTTTCGGGGTACCCGCAAGACTGGGAACCTTGCGGTCAACTCTATTCCCACTTGAGGAGTGGCGCCCCTCGAGGAAATTATAGCCTAGTAAACGACACAGCAGTTGCACGGGATTCTGACTAATGGACAATTCATCTGCGCTTGGTATGTTTTGATGGGCGTCTTTTGGCTGAAAAACCTCATCCTAGCTAATTTATCTATTATGGGTTGCCTCCCCGTAGTAGCATAATATTTGTAGACTTGAATATATAATGAGTCGGAGGTCATAGGCTAGAGACTGTCTGTGCAGGATTTCGACTCTGGTTGATAGAAGAGCTTCGCCAAGTGCTGATAACCATGTTGTGACTAAGATGGGCCTAAGATTGCACAAAGCCTCCATTCATGGAGGTTCCAGGGACTTCTTGCTGACCGGTTCTAAGCCGGCTTAAGCACTTCGGTGTAGACTTGAGAAGATATGTGATCCCCGTCCTGCACTGGTATCCGAGATCATTGCTTTTCCTGAGGCGAAAATAATTTCAATGATTTAAAGAACATGAAAATTGGAACTTGGAATGTTACGACATTAAAAACTGACTATCGTATCGACATTTTGACTGACGAATTCAGACGATTCGAACTGGATTTATTAGGAGTTTCAGAAACTCATATCCCAGGTGTAGGAAGCCTAAAATTAGGTGATATAGAATTTGTTTACTCAGACAGGAAGGATGGGGTACAGAGACAGGGAGTAGGGTTCATAATGAATAAGGAAGCTGGTAAGTCTTGTTTAGGCTGGGAAGGTATTATTAATCGAATACTAACTGCTCCTTTTATAACTAGAAAGCCCAGGGTATCAGTTATAGTAGTATACGCCCCTGTAGAACCGACTGACGGAGATACTAGGGACTCAGATGAATTTTACTTACAGTTACAGGAGCAAATAGACAAGGTCCCAGGTAGTATGATGTTTTTACTGGGAGATTTTAACGTCCAAGTTGGTAGAAATAGGGATAGATGGTATCCCCGCCTAGGTAAATTTGGTCTAGGAAAAGAAAGCAGTAATGAATACATACTTTTGCAATTTCGTAAGTATAGCAATTTACTCATTACCAGTGCGGTGATTGGTCATAAATGTCTGATAAGTTTACATGATATTCATGTGTTAGCAAGACAGTGAAGCATATTGATTATATTATAGTGAACAAAAGACTGGCAGGATCAAAACAAGATTCTAGGGTATATAGGAGTGCTGCTATTGATGTTAAAAGTA
>NW_028299481.1:0-5000 GCF_049724085.1 Artemia sp. Qi Xiang Cuo
ATTAATACTGCTACCACTTCTACTACTACTACTACCCCTATGACGACTAAAACTACTGCTTCTGTAGCGGGCACTACCAAGGCACCACCAATGAACATCTGAGAAAATGTTGAGAGCAAAGTTGAACTAAATAGAAACATACCATGTGCATACAGATTGCTGATACAGTATCAGCAATATTTTTGGAACGGCTTACCGTATCAAGATGAAACTTCTGAGCAACATTGGGGTTCAACTGAATAAAAGGCAACATTTACCTGGTGTTACTAATATTAATACTGCTTCTACTACAGTTACTACTACTACTAATACAATACTATTACTGCTACTACTGCTCCTACTAGGCTACTACCACTTTTACTATGATACTAGTACTATTAAGGCTACGCATATGAAGGTGAAAATTTGACAGAGTTTTGCGGGGGAATTTGAACTAAATCAAAACATTAAGTGCGTGCAGATTACCAAAAGGGCATGTTTCAAGAATGGGTTAGGATATTAAGTTGGAACTTTCAGAAAAAGCTGAAAGGTGAAGATCAATTGACCCGGTAACATTTACATGCTACTATCAAACAGTTCGGGGTAACGAACTTTAAGTAAGGAGCGACCCGGCTGAATGGTAACCGAAACTCTAAAAAACGAAATTTTGATACCAATAGATACATCAAAGGAATCAAATTTTAATGCTGATTTCAAATATATAAATTTCATCAAGTTTCGTCTTATTCATCAAAAGTTATTTGCCTCAGAAAATTTGGCTGATTTTAGAAAAAAGGGGGAAAGACACCCTAAAAGTTATAGAACCTTAATGAAAATCACACCATCATATTCAGCGTATAAGAAAACTCTACTGTAGAGGTTTCAAGCACGTATCTACAAAAATGTGGAATTTTGCAATTTTTGCCAGAAGATAGATCACGGATGCGTGTTTATTCTATTTTATTTTTTATTATTATTTTTTTTTCCAGGGGTGATCGTATCGACCCAGTGGTCCTTGAATATCGTGGGAGGGCTCATTGGAACGGAAATTAAAAGTTCTAGTGCCCTTTTTAAGTGACCAAAAAAATGGAGGGCAACTAGACCCCCTCCCTCGTTCATTTTTTTCCCAAAGTCACCCAATCAAAATTTTGAGATAGCCATTATGTTCAGCATGGTTGAAAATATGATAACTATGTGTTTTAGGATGACTTAATCCCTCGAAGTCTCCGGGGGGAGGGCTGAAAGTTATGAACTTTACCCAATGTTAACATATAGTATTAGTTATTGGGTAGTATACAGACGTTTTCAGGGGGGATTTTTTCTGGTTGGTGGGGGGGGGGGTTGGGGGTTATATGGGAGGTTATTTCCATGAAGGAAGTTTTCGTGGGGGAAGGGACATTGCTATGAAGGGGGAGCCAGATTTCCCATCATTATTAAAGAAAAAGATCAGAAATTAAATTAAAAAACACAAGATTTTCAACTGAAAGTAAGGAGCAACATCAAAACTTAAAACGAACAGAAAATATTAAGTATATGATTTCACCCCCTAGTAAATACCTCGCTCTTTAAGCCAAACATTTTTTAGTACTTTCATAAGAGCTATTTATTCTAATTAACGGTCTTTGTGATTAAGGGGTAATTTTTAAAGAATTGGAACAAAATTCGAACTTTAGCTTAAAGAGCAAGGTATTGACTAGGCAACGAACCCCCTAATATACGTATTAAAAATCTATGAATATAGAAGTTCGTTACGTAAGTTAATTCGTAAGTCAAGAAAGTCATTTAATCAAATAAAAGTAAAATTAATATGCAAATTTAGTTTTAATTATTCATGTACGGTAGGCCAAAATCAAAGCCTGCCTTAATTCAAAAACGTTCAAAAATTAAATAAAAAAAACAAGTTTTTTAACTGAAAGTAAGGAACGACGTTAAAACTTAAAAGGAACAGAAATTATGCCGTATATGAAAGGGGCTGTCCCCTCCTCAACGCCTCGCTCTTTACGCTGAAGTTTGACTTTCTCCCAACTCTATTTTTTAAACAATAAAAAACTTTAGCGTAAAGAGCGAGGCGTTGAGGAGGGGACAGCCCCTTTCATATATGGAATAATTTCTGTTCGTTTTAAGTTTTAACGTCGTTCCTAACTTCCAGTTAAAAAAACTTGTTTTTTTTTTATTTAACACTACTAGCACTGCCACCTTTACTGCTACTACTACTTGTACTACAACTACTGCTACTGCTACTATACTATTCCTACTAATTCTGCTGGATTTCCTTGGAAATCGGAGGTTCTAGTGCCCATTTTAAGAGAAAAGTTTTTTGGAGATACTACAACAACTGCTACCACTGCTGCTACTACTACTGCCACTAGAACTACTGCTTCTGTAGCAAGTACTTCTGAGGCTGATGATATCGAAGTTAAATGTGAAGAAAATGTTGAGGGGAAAGTTGAACTAAATCAGAACCCCACCACGTGCATACAGATTGTCAAAAGGGCGTATCAGCAGTATCTTTGGAGCGACTTACCGTATCAAGCTGGAACTTCCAGGGTTGTTCCACTGGGCAAAAAGCAAGAGGTTTAGTGCTATTAATACTGCGGCTACTACGGTTATTACTGCTCCTAATACAACGCAACAAGTGCTTCTATTGGTTCTACTACTACCACCACTCTATGATGCTTGTGCTATTAACACTAAGGGTATGAAGGGGAAAATTTGAAAGAATATAAATGAGAAATTTAAACTAAATCAAAAACACAATGTGCATGCAGAATGTTAGAAATTTCAGGGAATTCTTAAGGGGGAATATCGATTGATCAAAAGGCAATATGTGCACGCTACTAATAATGCTATTACTACTATTAATACTACTGCTGCTCTAACTACTTTAACTACTTCTTCTGATGGAACTACGCTAAGAGTGCTAAGATGCAAATTGCAGAAACTGTCGAGGGGGAAGTTCAACTAAATTAAAACACAGTATGGAAATACTGGTTATCAAAAGGTCAAATATACAATATATTACTAGATTCTGGCCGTTAGTTTTCATATATCAGTAATTGTAAATTAATTGTTTGGGTCCTACTTTTTAAGTTTTTAAGCTTAAGAATTAAAACGTTTGATTATAATTAAAACTTTGGGCAAACTTTGAATATTTCGTCGAAATTTTCAGTTATGTTACAAAAGTTCTTAATATATTTTTACTATGAAAATTCCGTGTGCATGGACGGATCTCCTATGAATTTTGATTTTCTATACGGCTGAAGTACTTACGACCTCTACAATAGGGTTATCTGATTTTTAAATGAATCGTATACATATTTTTAAATACGTTGAAATATTGTATATAACCAAGAAAAGAGAAATGTTACCATTTAAAGTCGCTAAAAGCAAAGCTCCTGGCAGAGCTTGACGACCCCCCTCCCCTCCCGAGAAATTTTACGAGGATATTGGGCACGGAGACTCGCTATTTTCGGTAGCAAACCCTCCCCCCTCTAACAAAATGACCCGCCGCTTCTCCTTAATAATAACTGATACGCATTTACACGTCCTGTGTATAATTTTATGAAACATGATGCAGATTATATTACTTTAGTTAAATGACGCTTTAAAATAAATTTCAGAAACAATTTCCAGTAGGCTACTTATTGGTTATATAATAAACACTCGAGAATTTCGATCGCGAATGATGTGAACATGATACAAGAAACGGGTCAAGCAACTTCTCTATATCAGAGAATTAGCTTTGGCTGGGTTGGAAAATGAATTGTAGCTAAATTTTATTTAAGTATTTAGTTGGTATTTTGGTTAGGTTAGGTAACAGGTTTGTTTAGGCTACGTATTTAATATATGCTATGCTTTACCCTCCCCCCTCTAACATGCAAATATATAGCCCAAATATGTTTTTAAACTATTATATTTTAATCATAATTTTGTTTTATTTCATCAGCATTAACCGAACTTCGGTTTTCGAGCGTTTATTATATAGCCGATAAGTACCCAATTGTCTAAAATCGGAAGGGAGGTATCACTTGCATCAATTTTATTTAGACTTTTTCTAAACGAAGAGAAATGATAGAACAATTCTTACCCCCCCCCCCAACACTCCTTTCTATATTTATCTGATGGCTCATGGACGGTTAGACAATTTGGACATCGAAATGTACTCTTTTAGGCATCTGGCTCTGGCATCCCCCTTCCCTGCCTAACCAATGACCCACCACCTCTTCTTTCTAAAACTTGGTGTGCAGGTCACTAAATTAAATCATAGGCAGCGCAATAGCGCTGCCTAAATAAAGAACTCTGTTGGGACAATTTGTTATTATTTTTTTTGTTTCCTGGTTTTACACCACAGCACTTCGTATCGAAGGAGTTGTGATAGAAACTTCGAAAAGGGCTCATTCGATTGTAAATTGGAAGGGCTTGTGCTCTTTTTAATAACTGAAATTGATTGGAAGGTAACTAACACCCCTTACACGCCCACCATTTCCCCAAACACATCCAATTAAAATTTTGAGATAACCATTTTGTTCGACGTAGCTGAAAGATCTGCAAATTATGTCTTTAAGGAGGACACTCCCCCCCACGGCCACCAGGGCAAGGGTTTTAAGTTATGCCCTGGGGGCATATAAGGTTTTAATAGAAAGCGTTTTCGTAAAAACTTGAAAAAGGCCTCATTCAATCGGAAATTCAAAGGGCTAGTGACCTTTTTAATAGTCAAAAGTTATTGGAAGGCAACTAACCCCCTCTCACGCCCACCATTTCCCAAAACACATCCAATCCAAATTTTTAAGATATCCATTTTGTTTAACGTACTTGAAAGTTCGGAAAATTAAATCTTTGAGGATGATAACCCCCCCCCCCCGAGCCCTCTGAGGAAGGGTTGTAAGTTATAACCTGGAGGCATATAAGGTTTTTTGTAGAAAGCGTTGTCGTAAACACTTCAAAAAGGGCTCATTCGATTCGCAATTAAAAGGGCTAGTGCCCTTTTTAATGGTTGGAAGTGATTGGAGGGCAACTAACCC
>NW_028299482.1:0-2000 GCF_049724085.1 Artemia sp. Qi Xiang Cuo
TAAAATATATCAACAGACAGATCTGCCAACGTAAACACTGACGTTAAAACATGAATTGAAAATAGATTGTTCAACATATATTAGGGGAGCTGCTGCACCTTTGATCAATCATCTCCCTTTAAGCTAAGATTTGACAATTGCTTTTTGAATGCATATAAAAAAAAATGAAAAAAATAAAATAGATAAAAAATAAAGACCCCAAGAGCAACTGCTTGCACAATGGGTAATACGTTTCAGCTGCTGATTTTTTTTTTTGCATGGACAAGTAGCAAGGGCGGCTTCACAGTTTATGAACAGGTATTTGATCCAGCAAATAGAAGTGCTCTAGCGAAGGTCCTATCCTTGTGTTGTATATCAGATAAGTACATTAAAGTGATTAGTGATATGTACAAGAACAGCATTGCTGTGGTTAAGGTAGATGATGCTAGTAGTTGATTTGGTGTTCAATCAGGAGTTAAAGTAGAATGGGGGGTACCAGCGCGGACGGGTCTCCTTATATGGGCATAGAATACGGACGGGACTCCATATATGGGCATAGAGTCATTAGGGAGAACACGTGGTTAATGGGGTCAATGATCTCTTTTTCCAAGGTCGATTTATTTGATGTTTCTATGTGTAATAACTCCGGAACGAAGGTTGCACATGCACATTGAATTCTAACGGGAACAATGTTATTGATCTAGGACTCGAGGGGGAAGTGAATTTCCGAGAACTTGATTGCGTAATCGATCGTGAATGTTATGATCCAGAAATAGTATTTGTTGTTGTTGCTCGAGCCAAATGTTATCAGTTTCCCGGAAACACTTAGATCACGTGTTTCCTTCTCAGCCAATCAGTGAGTCGGATATACCCCCCATCTCAACCAATCAGAGAGCTGGTTACATATGGTTTTACCCGTTACATAACAATTCGCCCTTGAGATTTCGTATATAACGGGCATGCAATGTGATTCAATTATCAGAAAGTATTTTGACATAGTTGATACAACAATGGATAGATTTAACTCTTTAGAAGCATTGACAGCCGCAATTAGCAATGTAAGTGCATTTTTATTTTCAAACGAATTTTCCTTGGACATCCTCCAGTATATTCATCTAAAATGTAAATATATTCATTTACCCAAAACCCCCCCCCCCCAAACCATTGTTTTACAATCAAATTCTCGCAAAAAGAAATACCATTTCGATACATTCCTTCCTTCTATATTTCCAGCTCAATCCCCCCCCCCCCCCACCATTGTTTTACAATCAAATTCTCACAAAAAGAAATACCATTTCGTTAAATTCCTTCCTTCTATATTTCCAGCTAAATCCCCCCCCCTCACAGTTTTACAACAAAAAACTCGCAAAAAGAAAAAATTATCACATCTTTAAATTTATGAAATTTTAATTGTTCTATATACTATCTAAAAGCGACCATTGACTTCTGTCAATTTTTAATGAAAATGTCGCTCTGATTTGACATAAATGTTCTACGCGAGGTTAAAATTAGCTGTCACCCCGTTTCCTATGTGTTTACGAGCGCGGCAGCCAAAGTCAAAACGACCTGTTTCTCCGTCAAAATTAAATACATACAATATTTTCTTTTACCCTCCCAACCTAGGCGCCCCCCTCCCGGTGTTACAACAAAACTCTCGCAAAAAGAAATACCATTTCTTTAAATTCCTTCCTTCTATATCCTAGCTAAACGCGACCATTGACTTCTGTCTATTTTTAATGAAAATGCCGCTCTGATTTGACACAAGACTCCAATGTGAGGCCTATAATTAGCTGTGGCTTTTCTAAACAAAATTATATGGATGAGGGTACTAACTTTCTTTCTGTAAAAAAGGGGCAAATTATTTTGATACTAATTTTTTCTCTTCTTTTTAAGGCAAATTATGAAGAATGCTTGTCGCCGTCACCCACTAAGAAAGTGAGAGTGGATGAGCCAAGACCATCCATTATTAAGTATGCTGGCCCAACCCAAATCTATCCTGTGCCGGCCCAAGTGCAGCCATC
>NW_028299483.1:0-2000 GCF_049724085.1 Artemia sp. Qi Xiang Cuo
CTAGGTGTGCGCTGTCCTTACATAAGACTCAGTCATTACACAACACCCACCTGTGTGCCTTTTTCAGTTAAAAGTGGGGAATCCCCACGGGTTCCTGAAGACTAGCTTGTCACAAACGATGGCGTCATCCATATGGCACCTGGTCACGTCTTCCATAATACAATAGATGTGCCAAAAATGGCTACGAATCGTGACTTCTTTTTATAGTGGGATTAGGGAAGGATAATACAAGAAAACAATAGATGTGCCAAAAATGTCTACGAATCATGACAAATGGCAGTTGCTAGGGGAAATATTGGAACACCTAGAATCTTGGGGTGACAGTTTTACATCTCCTATCCGTGACTTTAAAATCCCAAGTTAATTTCCTATTATTTGTATTTGCCAAATATCCCGACCACACTCGAGAAGTTAGATTAATCTAATGGAAATACTGAAACAATATTGAGTCATTTGGAATTCCAGGAATCTTTCCAGCTAGAAACATGGGACCGCTTGTTCTCCGGGACGCCTTGCATTCTGGGACCGCTTGAAATCCCGTGTTATTTTCTTATCTGACCGTTTAAGTGTATTATGGCCTCACTACTCACTCAATTCAAGAATCTAGCAAAATTCCATATCGTCTAGCCGGTACCTAATAAAAACTCGCAATCTCTTTTGATTCTCCTTTTCTAAGATACGATTCTAGAATACCTGATTCTTAGGACTGTGGAGGGGTGTTAAGAGCAATAAAACTTATGTAGCCAAGTGAAAGTCTAATGTACTTACAACTTGCAACATCTTCTGATCCACCGTTTTTAACAAACAATTTGATAATACCTGAGTCATAAGGCTGGGTCAGAGGGGGGGGGGGTATGGAACAGCATAACCCGTGTAAAAAATTGAAAGTTTAAGAAATCTGAAGGTGTTATATAAAATACAGGATAAGTAAGTGAACCTGTACTTCAAAATACTATTCATAATCTACTAAATTGTTTTGATGACTGTGGTCTGATGCCAACAGTTTTGGAACATCAAATAATGCCGATAGATACGATAAGATGAAGTGTAAATGCCAAAAAAGGGGCTGTGAACACAAGAAAACCAGAAATCAAATAAACGGAAAATAGATTATAGTTTTCGTCGGTAGTACTAGTACTTCTAGCAGATAATAATTTCAGCTAATTATAAACCGCAAATAATAAATAGTTCTAATAGCTCATAATCTTAACTTTGATTGGATAAGTCAATAGTTTTATTTGAAAACCAGCCTGAAATTATAATTCTGTCCACCGGAGGATCCATGGGGGCCGATGGCTGTAATTTTTGGTTTTACTGCACTTACGGAAGTCTGCATTAACGCATGTTCTAACTACTGTAACTAGACTCTAAAACAATTTACATTACGTTCATTCCACAGCTTTTCCTCCACTGCCGTTTCCTCTTCGGGTATTTCTCACCTCATAGCATTGCAATCGATTACGCGGTAAATTTTAGCTAGTTCTCCGATAACTGGGACGAGAACTGTTCTCGCCCCAGTCGCCTCCCTCTTCGAGACGCATCGCAACCGGTTCTGAATGTTCTGAAATGTCAAAACAAACATTTTGTTCGAAGTGAAATTTGAATGTGCGTCTGTCACGAGGACTTTAGTCGTTTAAGTGATTAAATTTAAAAAACAATTTTTTTTAACTTAAAGTAAGGAACGACTTTAAAACTTAAAACGAACAGAAATTATTCCGTATATGAAAGGGGCTGTCCCCTGATCAACGCCTCGCTCTTTACGCTAAAGTTTGACTTTCGCCCAACTCTATTTTTTTTAACAATAAAAAACTTTAGCGTAAAGAGCGAGGCGTTGAGGAGGGGACAGCCCCTTTCATATACGGAATAATTTCTGTTCGTTTTAAGTTCTAACATCGTTCCTTACTTTCAGTTAAAAAACTTGTTTTTTTTATTTAAGTTTTGAACATTTTTGAATTAATGCCGGTTTTGATTTTGACTCACCGTACATGAATAATTAAAAC
>NW_028299484.1:0-3000 GCF_049724085.1 Artemia sp. Qi Xiang Cuo
ATTTTAATGAAAATCACTGTCAGATTCAGCGTATCAGAAAACCCTATAACATAGGTTTCAAGCTCATAAGTAGAACCCTATCAGGAGGTCGTGACGGGAGTCCATATATGGGCATAGAACCACGTGGTTTATGGTTTTCTCAGTGAGAATGAAAAAACAGGAATTTTCTCAATTGAAAAAACAGGAATTTTGTAACATTTATGGTTGTTTTCATGGATGGTTATGTGTGTTGTTAGATTTATTTGATGTTTTTATCGGATGTCAACATCAAATTATGGCTGTTATATGGTTTTCTCAGTGAGAAGGAAAAACAGGAATTTTCTCACTTGAAAAAACAGTGACTTTCTCACATTGACTGTTGTTTTCATGGATGTTTAAGTGCGTTGGTCAATTTATTGAAGTTTTTCTCGGATGTCAAAATCGAATTATGGATGTTTTATGGTTTTTGTCAGTGAGAATTTGAAAAACAGGAACTTTCTCACATTTATGTCTGTTTTCAGGGATGGTTATGTGTGTTGTTCGATTTATTTGATGTTTTTCTCGGATGTCAACATCAAATTATGGATGTTTTATGGTTTTTGTAAGTGAGAATGAAAAAACAGGAATTTTCTCACTTGGAAAAACAGGAACTTTCTCACTTGGAAAACCATAAACCACGTGGTCCTGTCACGAGTAGCACCTGTGAACTTGATTTACATAATCGCTAGTGGAAATTATTGATTCACGAAGGTGATAATTAATAAACATTAAGGCTTATTTAATCTTAGGTCTGAGGGATAAACGTTCTTTAGGTCAGAGAGAAAAATTAATATTCTATTTTTAAATAGGGCTTCATTGATCATTAGTGTCAGGAATTATAAATGAAATCACTTGTTATCTTGGAATTATGTGGGGGTCTAAAGAGATAGAAATTCTGTTTTTAAATACGGCTTCACGGAGCTTTAAGTCGGAGAGATAAATTGATATTCTAACGAAACCTTAATAGTTTAGCTAGGAAAATTTATGAGATGAAGAGATTAACGTAGGAAAGGGTTTCCTAGAAATTTGAAATGCGTTAGCGCAGAGATACCAAACAAAAGGAACACACAGAAATTGCGTTTAGGGATTATTTGGGCGAAACGGTTTTATCCATTTTATGGGATTATTTTGGCGAAACAGTTAGAGACATTTTGAAAGAAGATTTTAGGAAAGGTTTTAGAAGAGAATTTGAGGGTGGTCGTTATAATACACAAGTTGTATTTTAACAGTGTTGTGAAGTCCCCTACCCCAACCCCAAAGGGCCCCGATCACCCGACCCCGATCCAAAGGGGTACAATACCCAAACCCCAAACCACAAGAAACCCCCCCGTCCCCCAAGGTTCCCCGGGCTCCCACAGGGCCCCCGGACACCCAAAGGCCCTCACCCGGTCCCCAAAGCCCCAAAGGGCCCCGATCCCCCTACCCCGATCCTCAAAGGTCCCCCAGGCTTCCAATGGGCCACCGGACCCCCAAAGGCCCTCCCCGGGTCCTCAAAGGTCCCCCAGGCTCCCAATGGGCCACCGGACCCCCAAAGAGCCCCTCCCCCTTTGGTCCCCAAAGGGCCCCCCTCCCTCTCCCTCCATCTACCCCCCTCCTTCTCATCCCATACCCTCCCCTCCCCTCCCACCATCCCCTCCCCTCCCCTCCCCTCCTCCCCTTCCCTTCCCCATTTTTTAATATTTTTTTGTGCATTGAGAAACAGATACGACCCTCCCCCCCGGCCCCTCCCCCCCCCAAAAAAAAGGTCCCCCCCGACACCCCAAAGGCCTGATTTTTCAAACTTCATTTTGAATTTCTTTCGTTGAAATGCAAGAGTTGGAATATTTCAGTAGTGTTTGGTTGTGGTTTACCTTGTCACAGTTACATTTTCTTGATTTTTCAAAGTTCATTTTGAATTTCTTTCATTGAAATGCAAGAGTTGGAATATTTCAGTAGTGTTTGGTTGTGGTTTACCTTGTCACAGTTACATTTTCTTGATTTTTCAATGTTCATTTGAATTTCTTTCGTTGAAATGCAAGAGTTGGAATATTTCTCTAGTGTTTGGTTGTGGTTTACCTTGTCACAGTTATATTTTATTGATTTTTCAAAGTTCATTTTGAATTTCTTTCTTTGAAATGTAAGAGTTGGAATATTTCAGTAGTGTTTGGTTATGGTTTACCTTGTCACAGTTACATTTTCTTGATTTTTCAAATTCATTTTGAATTTTTATCGTTGAAATGCAAGAGTTGGAATATTTCAGTAGTGTTTGGTTGTCGTTTAACATGTTACAGTTAAATTTTCTTGATTTTTCAAAGTTCATTTTGAATTTCTTTCGTTGAAATGCAAGAGTTGGAAAATTTCAGTAGTGTTTGGTTGTGGTTTACCTTGTCTCAGTTACATTTTCTTGATTTTAAAAGTTCATATTGAATTTCTTTCGTTGAAAAGAAAGAGTTGGAATATTTCAGTAGTGTTTGATTGTGGTTTACCTTGTCAAAGTTACATTTTCTTGATTCTTCAAAATTCATTTTGAATTTCTGTCGTTGAGATGCAAGATTTGGAATATTTCAGTAGTGTTTGGATGTGGTTTCCCATGTCACAGTTACATTTTCTTGATTTTTGTAAGTTCAGTTTGAATTTCCTTCTTTGAGATGCTAGATTTGAACTGTTTCATTGGTGTTCGACTATTATTTACCTTATCACAGTTACATTTTCATGATTTTTCAAAGTTAATTTTGAATTTCTTTAATTGAAATGAAAGAGTTGGAATATTTCAGTAGTGTTTGGTTGTGGTTTACCTTGTCACAGTTACATTTTCTTTATTTTTCAATTGTAGGTGGCAGCAGGGGTGAGTCGTGGGAGTAGAACCTCCCCTTCTACTGGCAAATTACTTATAAGAGAAGAACAGTGTGGTTTTAGAAAAGGCAGAGGATGTGTCGACCAAATTTTCACTCTTAGGTTAATAATTGAGAAGGGCCTGAGTTATCAAACATTTTTGGTCCTCAG
>NW_028299485.1:0-5000 GCF_049724085.1 Artemia sp. Qi Xiang Cuo
ATTGTTTTGTAAAGTAGATTTCCATTACTGGAAAACTGTTTAGATTGCGGATTTTTTTTGATTCGTTAGTGCTAGTTTTATTTTTCTGCAATCTCTATCATTTGTTTGTAATTCTACGAATTTTTCGGAGGTTACCCTGAGTATTTCGGTTAGTTCATCTTTGGTTTTCTCTGCTTCTCTTTCTACGGTCAATAATTTCTCTTGTTTATGGTTATATTCCTTTTTGTCTGCCCTTTTTTGGCTTTTCGGTTTTCTTAGTTTTGCATTTTTTATGAACATCTCGTCGTTAAATTGAAATGGTTTTTGTATATTTTGATCATCATTTTCACTACTGGGCGGCACAGCCTCCCTTTTCTTTTTTTCTTGGTTTCGTGTCACCGCATTTACTTTTTTAATCATGGAGGTTGCTTTTAGTGCGAGAAAGTTTTCGATATTGCCGAAATCTCCCCCTAATAAAACGCCTACAGCAAGAGTAGGTCCCCTACTTTTAATTCCTTTTTAACCATATTTCCCTCTTTATTGGCTATTTCTATTATGAACTGAGCTGTCGGACATTTATATTCTGCTCCGTAGTAGCATAGTGATGCCACATTATTTTTTTAGTCTATATCAGTTTTCTATACTAATTCTTCCCGTACATAGTTTTGGTCACTGCAGGACTCGATAACTATTTCTGTTGATTTATCATTATGTTCGTCACACAATTTGTTTGATTCTGCCACCGCAATAGTTTTTAAATTCTCTGGTATTTTAACCCATGTGGTTCTCTTATAAATTTGAGACTTTTTCCAATTCTCTCGGGATCGATCGTTTCTCGAATTGTCCTGTCTTCCGTTTGCCCCATCGTCCCTTGTTCTGTAATTATTGTCGTAATTTTTTTTCGCGCTACGGCAATCTGAGGCATAATGTCCTCGTTTATTACAGTTATAACAGGTAACCGTCATACTGTTCCTGCTTTCGGCCGTATTTTCTACCGTCTTTATTTGGGCAATTGGTGCTATAGTGGCCGCCCAAGTTACAGTGGTAGCATGTTACTTCTCCTTGCGTTTGCCATATTTGGCTAGCTTTCTTTTTATTTTCCGTGTACGGGTATTCTTTCCTACCATTTCCTCCTAACCTTGTTCTTTGTGGGAATGCCTCCCTCCTAATTTCAGTGTGCCTGTCTGCTAATTCGGACATATCTTCAATTGTTTGTGGGTTTTTCTCTTTTAAGCACATTCTCATATTTGGATGGGTATTTTCTAAGAATTGTTCCATCGCTGTTTTATTCATTATTCCCGTTATCTTATCTTTTATTTTTTCCGGGTCTTCTAATATTCTATAGTTTTCTAACTCTATAGTATACATTTTAAACACATATCTTTCAATTTGTACCCGTGTTCTTTATAAGTTTCGTTATCTCGTTATCTTCAAAACCTTCTTTGAAAGTGCCCGGGGGAGAGTTGAAACTTTTCAAAAATGGCTTGTTTTAGTCTTTCAAAATCTTTTGAGTATTCCATTGGTAATGCTTTATATGCAATTTTTGCTTTGTAGTTAAGGAGGGGTTGCATTCTTGTCACCCAATTTTCTCTCGGCAATCCGCTTAATTCTGCTGTTTTTTCAAAATTGTATATGTATAAATGTACATCTTCATTTTCTTTCATTGGTTGAAGGTTTTCTGCCTGCATTACCTCTATTGTAGACGATTTCTACGGCTCTTGGGAATTTCTCCCTGCAATCATTTCCATTATGTATTTTCTTTCTTCTCTGTCTGCCTTCTCCTTTTTCTCTCTAGCTATTCTTTCTTCCTTCATGAAATTTAATAGTTGTTGTGTCATATCTATTTGAGTGCTTTTTCGCGAGCTCCTGCTGGAAATTGAGCTTCTACTACTCCTGCTACTTGGCCTACTATGATTCTCACTGTCTCTATATTCTCTTAATTTGCCTTCTGAGTCTGCTTGTTGTATAATATTTTCTCTTGCCCGCAACTCCCCTACTTTTTTTACCTCCTCTGAAGGGTGAGTTTGTTTTGTTTTACCCGTTCTTTCATGTAATGATTTTTCTTCATGTATTATCGCCACTGTTTCTTTTGTTCGGTTTTCTCTATCTGAGAATAATTCTTTCTGAATTTGCCTTAGACTTTTTTCTTCTTCCCTGGTTCGTACCGGATATCGCTCTATTATTGATTTTGTTTTGACGATTTCCTCTTCACACGTCCCAGAAATGTCTATTTTACCCGTTGAGTGATATATGGTTTTATTTGATGGTGTTTTTCTTACGGTATTTCAAGCGGGAGTCGCATACAATTGTGTGTCTGAATCCGGTTTTCGTTTTACAGCGGTAGATCTTGTCTGAATTCTTCGTTTGTCCACCATTATTTCAAGGTTTACTTAACGTCTTCCGTCCAAATGAAAATCCTTTTATCAATGTCTCTTTTTATCCTTTCGTGAAAAATTGTTTCCTTTTAATTTGCCAGTTCTAAGTGGGCGGCGCAGACTCCCTTGTCTCACAAGTTAATTATTCGCGTGATGTATTGATTCTTAAATTTTATTACTTATTATTATCCGACTAGGCACAGCCTAAATAAAAAAAATTCTCTTTGCGATTTTTTTTATATATGTAACCACAATAGGCTACTCTTGTAGGCTAAATTACTTATCTCTTCGAAAACGCAAAATTCTTTCCCTATCAGTGCTGTTGATAGCTCTTTTTCTCGCTGCCACCACTTATTGGGGTGTATAGTACGGGTGTCGCCACTTATTGAGGCAAAAATTGTGAAAGAAGGTTGCTATGACACTTCCTCGAAGGGGAGAACCCCTTGTCGGCCCAAATTTTAGTGGGATTCCCGCTTCTACCCCAACGGTTCTGCAAATATCGGATTTGGTACTACCCGATTTACAGTATACCCTGTCCCAGCGTATGATAACGCGATCGAGTGGTCAAATGGCCACTTTCTAAAGCCAAATGTACCCGCCTTGGGTTACAGCTAGAAAATCTCTTAACTCTCTCCTTGGAGGTAACAAACCTCCCTGTCAATATAAAAATGACGGTACCTCGTAGCTCTATTCCTACCCTGCCTGGGTTACGGAAACTAGTGCACAGTTTGTAGAAAATACCTTACTTGTATTCTTCCAAAAGGGTCACACTAATCCCACATAAATCTATATCCCCGAACGGGGTCTAAGCGCAAACTAAAACAAAATAATATTTTTCACACAACTGTTCATAGGGGTGGACTTTCGCTTGGCCCAGCCAATCAGCTACATCCCCATTCGAACCCAATTCTACCTCTTAGATTTATCTTTCAATGACTCCCAAACCAGGAAGTACAAAAATAGAACTTGGTTCAAAGCTTACTTATTGCGACACCTGTAACTTAGCAACGAGAATTTAACCTGTCTTTTAAAATTACACTATAAGCAAATGTAATTAAGGAAACGAAAACAGGTCATTCATCTGAAAGGAAAAGAAACAGGGGTGGAACCCCAACACTGATCTCTTTTGACTCTGAGAAAGTGAATTAGAACTTTTAATTTCAAATCGAATGAGGCCTCTCTGAGGTTTATACAAGCTTCCCTTTCATAAAAACTACATAGATCCCCAGGACATAACTTACAATGCCTGTCCCCCAGGCCCTGAGGGGTTGTTTCGAAACTGGAGTTTTTGTTATCTGACCTGTGAACTATTTTTTAAAAAATGGCTATTTCAAAATTTGTATCGGATGGGCTTACGGAAAAACGGGCGTGGGAAGTGGGGCTAGTTGCCCTCCGATCTCTTTTGACTCTTAAAATTGAAATATAACTTTCAATTTCTATTCAATTGAGCCTTTTCTGAAGTTTATACGAGTATCCCTTACATAAGAACCATATATGCCACCAGGACCTAACTTGCAGCGCCTGTCTCCAGGCCCTGGGGGGTTGTGTCGACACCGGAGTTTTTGTTATCTAACTTTTGAACTATTTTTAACAAAATGTCTATATCAAAACTTTTATTGGATACATTTGGGGGGAAAGAGGCGTAGGGGGATAGTTGCCCTCTGATCTCTTTTGACTCTTTCTAAACTGAACTAGAATTTTCAATTTCGAATCAAATAAGCCCTCTCTGAAGTTTATAAGAGCATGAAGTTTATAACAGCTATATATTCCCGTCTGGAATAACTTACAACGCCTATCCCGGGCCCTAAATGATTGCGTCGATCCCGGAGTTTGTATTATATGATCTTTGAACCATTTTGAAAAAATGGATCTCTCAAAGTTCTTAACGGATGGGTTTGAGGAAAATAGAGCTTTGAAGGGGGGGCGCTAATTGCCCTCCGATTTCTTTTGACTCTTAAAAAGTGAACGAGAACTTTCAATTTCCAATCAAATGACCCCTCTCCGAAGTTTATACGACCATCACTTCCATAAGAACCATATATGCCAACAGAGCATTACTTACAACATCTGCCCCCGGGCCCTGAGGGTTGCGTCAACAAAGGAGTTTTTCTTATCTGACGTTTGAATTATTTTTTAACGAAATGGCTACCTCAAAATTTTAATCGGATGGGTCTGGGGAAAAAAGGTTGTGTGTGTGTGGGGGGGGGGCTAGTTGCCCTTGGATATCTTTTGACTCTTAAAAAGTGAACTAGAACTTTCAATTTTCAATCAAATGAGCCCTATGTGAAGTTTATACGAGGGTCCCTTTCATAAGAATCATATACGCCCCCAGGACAACACTTACAACGTCTGCCCCCGGGCCCTGGGGTGTTGTGTCGACACCGAAGTTTTTGTCGTCAAATTTTTGAACAGTTTGAAAAAAAATGGCTATCTCAAAATTTGTAGCGGATGGGTTTAGGGAAAAAGGGCGTGGTGGGGGACTAGTTGCCCTTCAATCTCTTGACTCTTAAAAGTGAACTATAACTTTCTATTTTCATTCAAGTGAGCCCTCTCTGAAGTTTATACAGGCATCCCTTCTATAAGAACCATATATGCACCAAGGGCTTATCTTACAACGCCTGTCCCCGGGCCCTGGGGGGTTGTGTC
>NW_028299486.1:0-5000 GCF_049724085.1 Artemia sp. Qi Xiang Cuo
GACAGAAACTTTAGACATTCAAACAAACAAAGACAAATTATTTGGATTACAAACACCAGCCCAGACATGTAAACAAATAGAATCAGACACGAAAAAAGAGAAAGACAGACACTTTAGTCATTCGAACCTACAAGTTAAAATATTTTGACAAGCACAACTAATCTCTAGCACGCAAACAAATTGTCTCTGTCACGCACCCCTGGCAGGTCACGCACATGGGATATCGCAAAAACCACAGACCCGGACAAGGAATATCAAACACCAATCCCGATATGTAAACAAAATATAATATGTCCCATCAAAAAAGAAATACAGAAACATTCGACATTCAAACCAACAAAGACAAATGCTTGGACTTGCAAACGCCAACCCAGACATGCAAACAAATAGAATCAGACACACAAACAGAGAAAGATAGACACTTTAGACATTCAAACCAACAAAGACAAATACTTGGACTTGCAAACACCATCCCAGACATGCAAACAAATATAATCAGACACACAAACAGAGAAAGACAGACACTTTAGACATTCAAACCAACAATGACAAATACTTGGACTTGCGAACACCAGCCCAGATATTAAAAAAAATAGAATAAAACAGAGAAAAACAGACACTTTAGATATTCAAACCATGAAAGACAAATTCTTGGACTTGGAAACACCAACCCAGACATGCAAACAAATAGAATCAGACACACAAACAGAGAAAGACAGACACTTTAGACATTCAAACCAATAAAGAAAAATTCTTGGACTTGAAAACACCAACTCAGACATGAAAAAAAATAGAATCAGACACACAAACATAGAAAGACAGACCCTTTATAAATTCAAACAAACAAAGACAAATACTTGGACTTGCAAACACCAACCCAGACATGCAAACAAATAGAATCAAACACACAAACAGAGAAAGACAGACACTTTATACATTCAAACCAACAAAGACAAATTCTTGGACTTATAAACACCATCCCAAACATGCAAACAAATAGAATCAGACAAAGAAACAGAGAAAAACAGACACTTTAGACATTCAAACCAACAAAGACAAATACTTGGACTTGCAAACACCAACCCATATATGCAAACACATAGAATCAAACAGAGAAAAACAGACACTTTAGACATTCAAACCAACAAAAACAAATACTTGGACTTGAAAACACCAACCCATACATTCAAAAAAATAGAATCATACACACAAACAGAGAAATACAGACACTTTAGAAATTCAAACCAACAAAGACAAATTCTTTGACTTAAAAACATTAAACCAGAAATTTAAAATAATAGAATAAAACACACAAACAGAGAAAGACATGAATTTTAGAAATTCCAACCAACAAAGAAAAATTCTTGGACTTATAAACATCAGCCCAGACCTGCAAACAAATAGAATCAGACACACAAACAGAGAAAGACAGACACTTTAGACATTCAAACCATCAAAGACAAATTCTTGGACTTGCAAACTCCAACCCAGACATGCAAACAAATAGAATCAGACACACAAACAGAGAAAGATAGACACTTTAGACATTCAAACCAACAAAGACAAATACTTGGACTTTTAAACACCAACCCAGATATGCAAACAAATAGAATCAAACAGAGAAAAACAGACACTTTAGACATTCAAACCAACAAAGACAAATTCTTGGACTTGCAAACGCCAACCCAGACATGCAAACAAATAGAATCAGACACATAAACAGAGAAAGATAGACACTTTAGACACTCAAACCAACAAGGACAAATACTTGGACTTGTAAACACCAACCCAGATATGCAAACAAATAGAATCAAACAGAGAAAGACAGACACTTTAGACATTCAAACCAATAAAGACAAATTCTTGGACTTGTAAACACCAACCCAGACATACAAACAAATATAATCAGACACACAAATATAGAAAGACAGATACTTTAGACATTCAAACCAACAAAGACAAATTCTTGGACTTGCAAACTCCAACCCAGACATATAAACAAATAGAATCAAACAGACAAACAGAGAAAGATAAACACTTTAGACATTCAAACCAACAAAGACAAATACTTGGACTTTTAAACACCAACCCAGATATGCAAACAAATAGAATCAAACAGAGAAAAATAGACACTTTAGACATTCAAACCAACAAACAAAAATTCTTTGACTTGTAAACACCAGCCCATATATGCAAAGAAATAGAATCAGACACACAAACAGAGAAAGACAGACACTTAAGAAATTCAAACCAATAAACACAAATACTAGGACATGCAAACACCAACCCACATATATATACAAATAGAATAAGATACACAAACTGAGACAGACATACACTTTAAACATTCAAACCAACAGAGACAAATTCTTGGACTTGAAAACACCAGCCCAGACATGCAAAAAAATAGAATTAAAAAAAAAAACTGAGAAAGAAATGCACTTTAGACATTCAAACCAACAAAGACAAATACTTAGACTTGCAAACACCAACCCAGAAATTAAAACAAATAGAATCAGACACACAAACAGAGAAAGACAGACACTTTAGACATTCAAACCAACAAAGACAAATTCTTGGACATGCAAACACCAACCCAGACATGCAAGCAAATAGAATCAAACACACAAACAGAGAAAGACAGACACTTTAGACATTCAAACCACCAAAGACAAAATCTTGGAATTGAAAACACCCACCCAGACATGCAAACAAATAGAATCATAAACACAAAAAGAGAAAGACACATACTTTAGATATTCAAACCAACTAAGACAAATTCTTGGACTTGCAAAAAACAACCCAGACATGCAAACAAATAGAATCAGACACACAAAAAGATAACAACAGAACCTTTAGACATTCAATCCAACACAGACTAATTCTTGGACTTGCAAACACCAACCCAGACATGCAAACAAATAGAATCAGACACACAAACAGAGAAAGATAGACACTTTAGACATTCAAACCAACAAAGACAAATTCTTGGACTTTCAAATACTAACCCAGACACGCAAACAAATAGAATCAGACACAAAAACAGAGAAAGATCAACGTTTTAGAAATACAAACCCACAAACACAAATTCTTGTACATGTAAAAACCAACCCAGATATGTATAAAATTGAAACAGACACACAAACAGAAAAAGACAGACACTTTAGACATTCAAACCAACAAAGACAAATACTTGGACTTGCGAACACCAGCCCAGATATGCAAACAAATAGAATCAAACAGAGAAAAACAGACACTTTAGATATTCAAACCAACAAAGACAAATACATGGTCTTGTAAACACAAATCCAAACATGCAAACAAATAGAATCATCCACACAAACAGAGAAAGAAAGACACTTTAAAAATTCAAACCAACAAAGACAAATACTTTGACTTGCAAACATCAACCTAGACATGCAAGCAAATATAATCAAACACACAAACCGAGAAAGACAGACACTTTAAAAATTCAAAGCAATAAAGACAAATCCTTGGCCATATAAACACCAACCCAGACATGCAAACAAATAGAATCAACCGCACACACATAGAAAGACGGACACTTTATACATTAAAAACAAAACACATAAATACTTGTACTTGCAAACACCAACCGAGACATGCAAACAAATAGAATCAGACACACAAACAGAGAAAGACAGACACTTTAGACATTCAAACCAATAAAGACAAATTCTTGGACTTGTAAACACCAACCCAGACATGCAAACAAATAGAATCAGACACACAAACAGAGAAAGACAGACACTTTAGACATTCAAACCAACAAAGACAAATTCTTGGACTTGCAAACACCAACCCAGATGCAAACAAATAGAATCAGACACACAAACAGAGAAAGATAGACACTTTAGACATTCAAATCAAACAAAGACAAATACTTGGACTTGCAAACACCAACCCAGACATGCAAACAAATAGAATCAGACACACAAACAGAGAAAGACAGACAATTTAGACATTCAAACCAACAAAGACAAATACTTGGACTTGCAAACACCAACCCAGAAATGCAAACACATAGAATCAAACAGAGAAATACAGACACTTTAGACATTCAAACAAACAAAGACAAATTCTTGGACTTGCAAACACCAACCCAGACATGCAAACAAATAGAATCAGACACACAAACAGAGAAAGAAAGGTACTTTATACATTCAAACAAAAAAGGACAAAATCTTGGACTTGCAAACACTAACCTAGACATGCGAACAAAGAGAATAAAGTACCCACATTGAGAGAGACAGACACTATAGGCATTCCAACCAATAAAGACAAATACTTGGTCTTGTAAACATCAACCCAGACATTCAAACAATTAGAATCGGACCCACAATTAGAGGAATATTGACAATTTAGTCATTCAAACAATTAAAGACATATAGTTATACTTGCAAGAACCATATCAGACTCTCACACAAACAGAATCAAACGCAAAAACAGAGAAAGATGGACACTTTAGACATTCAAATAAACAATGACAAATTCTTGGACTTGTAAACACCAACCCAGATATGCAAACAAATAGAATCAAACAGAGAAAGACAGACACTTTAGACATTCAAACCAACAAAGACAAATTCTTGGACTTGCAAACGCCAACCCAGACATGCAAACAAAGAGAATCAGACACATAAACAGAGAAAGATAGACACTTTAGACACTCAAACCAACAAGGACAAATACTTGGACTTGTAAACACCAAGCCAGATATGCAAGCAAATAGAATCAAACACAGAAAGACAGACACTTTAGACATTCAAACCAATAAAGACAAATTCTTGGACTTGTAAACACCAACCCAGATATGCAAAAAAATAGAATCAGACACACAAATAGAGAAAGACAGACACTTTAGACAGTCAAACCATAAAAGACAAATTCTTGGACTTGAAAACACCAACCCAGACATGCAAACAAACAGAATCAGACACACAAACAGAGAAAGATAGACACTTTAGACACTTAAACCA
>NW_028299487.1:0-5000 GCF_049724085.1 Artemia sp. Qi Xiang Cuo
ACTAATGCACACCCCTGGACTGGATTCTTGAAAACGGCCGATTGTTTTGTATTGGATACTGGAATCTTAGAACAGTTAATCAAGAAACACAGCCAGGAAAACTCAACAGTGTTATGATAACCCTTGATAAATTCCGTATTGACATAGCTGGACTTTCTGAGACCAGGCTTACTGGTTTTGGGACTTTGAAATCTGAGAATTACCACATCTTGTATTCCGGACTTGAGACTAGAAAAGAAGCAGGTGTCGCAATGGCACTAAGTAATCGGGCCAAAAAATGCCTAGTGGACTGGGAACCAATTAGTGAGCGGATTCTTCGTGCCCGTTTCGCCACTTCACAGGCCAAATTGACAGTTATTGTAGTGTACGCCCCAACGAATGATGCCTGTGATCAAACCAAAGATGAATTTTATCGCGCGTTATCGAATGTTGTTGCAAAAACGCATCATCATGATATTGTGACTGTGTGTGGGGACTTTAATGCTAAAATTGGAGGTGATGCTTCTTATGCCCCAACTATCCTCGGTAAACATGGACTGGGGGAAATTAATGACAATGGTGTGCGACTAATTGATTTTTGCGCTACTCATGAACTTATCGTCGGCGCCACATGGTTTCCACATAAACAGATTCACATGTATACTTGGAATTCGCCTGATGGTGTAACACGGAATTAAATAGACCATATCCTAATTGAGAGGCGCAGGCGACGATGTTTAGAGGATGTTAGAACCTTCCGAGGTGCCGACTGTTATTCCGATCACCAACTTGCTGTTGCCAAGTTCAAGCTGAAACTAAAAACTGTGACAAAGCCCCAGCGGCCAGTGAAAACCTTCAATTTGAGGAAATTGCAGGACCCGAACGTATTGCAAAAGTATATTACAGCTTTGTCAAACAAGTTTTCCCTTCTAAGGGACGAAGTGTCGCTGGATAGTCAGTAGGAAAAAATTGCAGAAACCGTGAAAGAGGTTGCACAAGAAGTTGTGGGTTACAACAGGAAGAAGAAAGAGCAGTGGATATCTGAAAGTAGTTGGGATATTATTGATCAAAGGTCACAACTCAAAATCCTCGTAGATAAGTATGACCATAGCACGACTTGTTCTAGAGAATATGTAGATAACCTGAAAGCGCAGTACAAGCGTCTCCATAAGCAAGTCAAAGCAGCAACCAGGGATGATAAGAGGATTTACCTAGAAACTATGGCCGAACAGGCTGAGGCAGCCGCTAGACGGGGAGATAGCCGTTCTGTATATGCCATAACGAAGCAGTTGGCGGGTATTTCAAAGGCGTCGTCAACCCAAGTTGAAAGCAAAGATGGCATTTTATTAACCCAGACTGATGACATAGTCCGACGCTGGAAAGAGCATTTTAGCGAGGTACTAAATCAGATGCCTCCCACAACTACTTTAAATATCCCTGAAGAACCACTGTTCGATCTTGGAATATGTCCTGGACCTCTCATACTTATTGAAGTCAAGGAGGCCCTAAGGACTTTGAAAAACGGAAAGGCTGCAGGCAATGATGGCATATCACCAGAATTACTGAAGTACGGTAGAAGCGCCCTAGCCGAACCCATATTTGAACTTCTTTCCCGTGTTTGGGATAAAGAAAAAGTCCCTAGTGAATGGTCGAAGGCAGTAATTGTAAAACTCTTCAAAAAGGGACAAAAGACTAAGTGTGATAATTGGAGAGGTATTGCTTTACAGTCTGTTGGCAGCAAAGTTCTGTGCCAAATAATTCTTAACAGGATTCAAAGTAAAGTGGAGAAAGTTCTGAGAGATGAGCAGCACGGATTCCGCCAGAATAGATCGTGTTGCGACCTGATATTTAGCCTGAGAGTCCTGCTGGATGAATCCAATGAATGGCAAGTTCAGCTACTTATAGTATTTATAGATTTTCTCAAAGCCTTCGACTCGATATATCGCGGAACCATGTGGAAGATTTGAGTGCATTATGAAATTCAGACCAAAATTGTAAATATAATTGAAGCGCTATATCGTGATATCATATGCGCAGTACAGACAAAGGGTGGCCTAACGGAATGGTTTTCTGTTCAGTCATGTGTAAGGCAGGGCTGCATTTTATCACCATTACTGTTTGCCATAGTGATTGATTTTGTTCTCCGTGGATGCAGTTTTAGTGGTGGTATACAATTAAATCCACTGAGAGAACTCAATGATGGTGATTTTGCTGACGATGTTGCGCTTATTACCCACGACCCTGAAGATATGCAACGCAACATTAATGAACTCGGTTGTATGGCAAATGCTGTCGGACTCTCCATAAATGCTAACAAGACCAAATCAATGTCGAATGCAGTCATACCTGACTTAGCCGAAGGACTTTTGGTTAACAACGAGGAAATTGAGGAAGTGAGAGAGTTCAAGTATCTCGGCAGCATTCTTACGCAAGATGCCAATTCCGAAAGAGAAATACTGTGCCGAATAACATTGGCTGGGTCTGCTTTCAGCTACCTTAGAAATGTTTGGAGAAATAATAAATATTCCCAGAAGTTAAAGCTTAGAATTTATAATAGCAATGTGGTCTCTGTCCTTATGTACAGCTGCGAAACTTGGAGCATCACTGCTCAACTAGAACGACGACTCCAGGCATTCGACAATAATTGCCTAAGGTCTATTCTAAATATACATTGGACAGAAAGAATACGAAATGATGAAATATATCGTATGACAAATCATACCCCCATCCTTGATTTTATTAGAAAGCGGCGATGGATGTATTGGGGGCATATGGTGCGAATGGGGGAAGGAAGGCTACCGCAAGATGCATGGTGTTGGACACCCCCCTGTCTCCACAAATCAGGGAGACCGAAAATGACCCTTGGCAGGTCGCTAATGAAGGAGGCGACGCTGGCGAGGTCCTCGTTGGAGGAGCTATGGTTGAAGGCTCAGGACAGGTCGTCGTGGCGAATCACTGTTGCTGCCTTATGGGCCCCCAGGCGTAGGAGGACCTAAGTCTAAGTAAGTAAGTTACCTTGTTACTGTTACATTCTCTTGATGTTTCAAATTTCATTTTGAATCCTTTTCGTTGAAATGCAAGAGTTGAAATATTTCAGTAGCGTTTTCTCATGGTTTACCTTGTCACTGTTACATTCTATTGATGTTTCAAAGTTCATTTTGGATCCTTTTCGTTGAAATGCATGAGTTGCATTATTTCAGTAGTGTTTTTTCGTGGTTTACCATGTCACTGTTACATTCTCTTGATGTTTCAAAGTTCATTTTGAATCTTTTTCGTTGAAATGCAAGAGTTGGATCATTTCAGTAATGTTTTGTCGTGGTTTACCTTTTTGTTGACATGCAAGAGTTGGATTATTTCAGTTTTGTTTTGTCGTGGTTTACCATGTCACTGTTACATTCTCTTGATGTTTCAAAGTTCATTTTGAATCTTTTTCGTTGAAATGCAAGAGTTGGATCATTTCAGTAATATTTTGTCGTGGTTTACCATGTCACTGTTACATTCTCTTGATGTTTCAAAGTTCATTTTGGATCTTTTTCGTTGAAATGCAAGAGTTGGAATATTTCAATAGTGTTGTGTAGTGGTTTACATTGTCACTGTTACTTTCTCTTGATTTTTCAAAGTTCATTTTGGATTTTATTTTTTTCGTTTAAATGTAAGAGTTGGAATATTTCAGCAGTGTTTTTTCCTGGTTGACCTTGTCACTGTTACATTCTGAAGATGTTTCAAAGTTCATTTAGGATTTTTTTTCGTTGAAATCTAAGAGTTGAAATATTTCTGTAGTGTTTTCTCATGGTTTACCTTGTCACTGTTACATTCTGAAGATGTTTCAAAGTTCATTTCGGATTTTTTTCGTTGAAATGTAAGAGTTGAAATATTTCAGTAGTGTTTTCTCATGGTTTACCATGTCACTGTTACTTTCTCTTGATGCTTCAAAGTTCATTTAGGATTTTTTCCTTGAAATGTAAGAGTTTGATTATTTCAGTAGTGTTTTGTCGTGCTTTACCATGTCACTGTTACATTCTGAAGATGTTTCTAAGTTCATTTTGGATTTTTTTTATTGAAGTGTAAGAGTCAGGTTAGGTTAGGTTTTTGAAGAAGCGCAAAATGTTCAAGTTTTCTTCTGAATTATCTTAAAGAAAAGAAAAAATCTATAGTCCAATTCTAATTTTTTCCAAAGAAAATAAAAAATCTCCGACCTTTTAATAAACATTCTAAGCGTTTGACATGCTAACATATCCTAAAATAATGGAAATATAACAAAGTAATGAATAATATATTTTTGATCAAATAATAACATGCAGCATATTAACACAAAAATATGTTTCAGACATTATTATACATTATTAACATCGTTGAACAACTTTTGACATTTTGAATCTGTTCTATAAAATAATTTATCGTGTTCTCTTTTGATACTAGAGTTACTCGCTTCTCTTAGTTCATAACCAGTATTATAATCATTCATCCATTTTGTGTCATATACAATTTTTACAAGGGTGTCACCTACTGGCTCAATCTGCATTTCTTCTTTAGTGTTATTTGATTCATTGACTAAATGATCTATAGTAAGAATAATGCTCACTTATGCTTCATTTTCCATCAATTTATCTTTATAATCATTGATGATATTGTATGCCAAAAATGTTTAAGTTAGGTTAGATTAGATTAGCTTATCATGAGCCCCCCCAAAGGACCCCACAGGAACCAAAGAGCCCCACTCTCCTCCCCTTTCCCCTCACCTCCTACATAGAAATACCAAAACCATAGGTTAGATTAGGGTAGGTTAGGCTAGATTAGGTGTCGTGTGCGCACCTAACATTTTTAGGTTAACTTACACTAGGTTTATTGGCCCACCACTTAACCTAGTGTAGGCCCGCCACTAGGCTAAGTGGCCAAAAACTTAACCTAGTGTAAGTTAACCTAAAAATGTTAGGTGCGCACACGTAACCTAATCTAGCCTAACCTAACCTAATTTAACCTATGGTTTCTGCATTTCTTTGTAGGGGGGAGGGGGAATCTTG
>NW_028299488.1:0-5000 GCF_049724085.1 Artemia sp. Qi Xiang Cuo
AGCAAATAAACGCCGATAATTTGTCTATTTGACGAGCATTTAGAACAATATAATAACTAGAACTGTCCGTGTCAATACTTTTACTCAATAATCGCGTTGTTACACATTTGCTACGTTTCTAGATTTCTACGTTGTGTATTTGTATACTTTCAACATTCAGACCGACACACCTAACCTGAGACATCACGTTTACACGAAGGTTTAGTTAAATGGGGTCGAGTTGCATGAGGGTTCAGTAGCACGAGGGTTCAGTTGCATGGGGGTTCAGTTGTACAGGGTTTCGGTTATATAGGGGTTCACTTACATGGAGGGATTCAGTTGAACGGGGGGGGGGGGATGTACGAGTGGGTGGAGATGGGATTAGAGTGTAATGTATAATAAACAAGTGAGGTTTTGGAGAGCATTGTCAATTTAACGAGATATGACTGAAAAGTGTTTTGAGGGAGATGTGGTGAATGGAGGGTTGAGGTGCATGAGAGGTCAGTTAAAGTGAGTATAGTGACATGAAGTTTTAGTTAAATGAGGTCGAGTTGCATGAGGGTTCAGTAGCACGAGGGTTCAGTTGCATGGGGGTTCAGTTGTACAGGGTTTCGGTTATACAGGGGTTCACTTACATGGAGGGATTCAGTTGAACGGGGGGGGATTTGCGATTTGGAGGAGATGCCGTAATTATGTACTGTGTAATACACAAGTGATGTTTTGGAGAGTATTGTCAATTTAACGAGAAATGACTGAAAAGTGTTTTGAGGGAGATGGGTTGCATGGAGGGTTGAGTTGCATGAGAGTTCAGTTAAAGGGAGTACAGTTACACGAAGGTTTAGTTAAATGGGGTCGAGTTGCATGAGGGTTCAGTAGCACGAGGGTTCAGTTGCAGGGGGGTACAGTTGTACAGGGTTTCGGTTCTACAGGGGTTCACTTACATGGAGGGATTCAGGTGAACGGGGGGGGGGATTTTCGATGTGGATGAGAGGACGTAATTATTTACTGTGTAATACACAAGTGATGATTTGGAGAGCATTGTCAATTTAACGAGATATGACTGAAAAGTGTTTTGAGGGAGATGGGGTGAAGGGAGGGTTGTGGGGCCTGAGAGTTCAGTTAAAGGGAGTATAGTTACACGAAGTTTTAGTTAAATGAGGTCGAGTTGCATGAGGGTTCAGTAGCACGAGGGTTCAGTTGCATGGGGGGGTTCAGAAGCTTGGGATTCAGTTACATGGGGGGGGGGATTGTTACCTGATTCTTATATTCTAACTTAACTTGTAGGAATAGGACTTCATTCCATTGGCTAAATCAGTTTATTCATCTATAATAGTGAACAAAAAGACTATTAATTCTCCGTATTCTTCTTCTTCTTCTGATCATGCACCCATGCCTCCCATGCCTCCTTCTCACTCGGGGTCAATTGACGTCTTAATATCCGATAGAAGTTGCATATTCCACTCACTCTCCACACCTCGTAATATCAGTAGGGTTTTTTTTTTGTTGTTTTTTTCATTTTTGCTTTATTGTTCACGTTTCTATTAATTCTGAAACGGGTTGGTCGTTTAAATTTCTTAATGACTAAAGATTTTTTTTTTTTTTTTTTTTTTTTTTGTAGATGTTTTCGTTTTTGCTTTATTGATCGACTTAATAGGAATTCTGAAACAGGATGGTCATTGAAAATTATTAATGACTAAAGATTTTTTTTTTCTTCTAAAAGGCTTAATATTCTCAAGGTTTTAGCTTTTGACAGATAACATTAAACCTAAGGAAATTTATGTATTTGGAATCAGCGTATAAGGCCCATCAATTTCATGAATCTATAATTATTAAAATTCAGTTTTTAGAGTTATGGTTACTTTCGGACGAGTTGCACTTTACTTTCACCTTGTTTCCCAAAAACTGTTTAAAATTAGGGGTTTTTTTTGTAGTGGTTTTCGTTTTTGCTTTATTGTTCGACTTGATAGGAATTCTGAAACGGGATGGTCGTTGAAATTTCTTACTGACTAAAGATTTTGTTTTTCTTCTAAAAGGCTTAATATTCTCAAGGTTTTAGCTTTTGACGGATAACATTAAACCTTAGGAAATTTATGTATTTGGAATCAGCGTATAAAGCCAATAATTTTCATGTATCTATAATTACTAAAATTCTGTTTTTTAGAGTTATGGTTACTTTCGGACGAGTTGCACTTTACTCTCACCTTGTTTCCCAAAAACTGTTTAAAATTAGGGGTTGTTTTTGTAGGTGTTTTCGTTTTTGCTTTATTGTTCGACTTGATAGGAACTCTGAAACAGGATGGTCGTTGAAATTTCTTAATGACTAAAGATTTTGTTTTTCTTCTAAAAGGCTTAATATTCTCAAGGTTTTAGCTTTTGACGGATAACATTAAACCTAAGGAAAAATATGTATTTGGAATCAGCGTATAAAGCTAATCATTTTCATGTATCTATAAGTGTTTTCGTTTTTGCTTTATTGTTCGACTTGATAGGAATTCTGAAACAGGATGGTCGTTGAAATTTCTTAATGACTAAATATTTTTTTTAACAAGAAATGACTGAAAAGTGTTTTGGGGGGGGGGGAGATGGGGTGATTGGCAGAAGGATCTATTAGCATAGTTATAGTGGAGGCCGAGTTGCTAGCGAAAAACCCGTGTGGATGAGTTAAAATAAAAAATTTTAACAAGAAATGTCTGAAAAGTGTTTTGGGGGGGATGGGTTGACTGGCAGAAGGACGTATTAGCGAAGTTATAGTGGAGGGCAAGTTGCTAGTGAAAAATCTAAGCTAATTGGACTTAAATTATTTCAAGAGATACAGGTTAGCACTCTAAAGAGAAATTTGAGTCGCATAAGCTTGGGTCTGATAAGCGCTTGAATCTGATAAGAAGAAGTTTAAATTTCTTTTAATCCCCAAGATGTAGATTCCTCTCCCGTATGATTTTCGTAATAATTATCCATTATCGCATATGCAAATCCTCTTGATGGGTCTACAGGCTAAACACTTCATGATAAAAAAAGATAGTTTCAATTTTTAAGGTTAATTTAGCTACTTTTGACTATCTTGGAAAGGGGTTAGGTTAGGAAAATGAAACTTTCAGGACTGGGGTCTACAGGCTAATCAGTTCATGATAAAAAGTTGACCCCCGCCCCCCCCCTAGGGGCCAAGGGGACCCACCGACTCCAAAGGGTGGGACCCCCACCCCCAAGGTTAGGTTACCGAAAATCTATAGGTGGACCCCCCCCCACCCCGGGGCACCGGGGCCGCAGACCAGACCCGGGGGGGCCCCACACCCCCCAGGTCAGGTTAGGTTAGATTAGGTTACCTAACATTTCTAGGTTAACTTACATCAGGTTAAGTGGCGCGCCACTTAACCTGATGTAAGTTAACCTAGAAATTTTAGGTAACCTAACCTAATCTAACCTAACCTGACCTTGGTGGTGAGGGTCCCACCCGTGTCAGGCTTTCGGCCCCGGGGCCCCGGGGTGTGGGGGGGGTCCACCTAGAAATGTTAGGTAACCTAACCTTGGTGGTGGGGGGGTCCCACTCGTGGTAGGCTTTTGGTCCCCATGGCCCCCGGGGGTGGGGCGGGGGGGTCACTTTTTATCATGAACTGATTAGCCTGTAGACCCCATTCCTGAAAGTTTCATTTTCCTAACCTAACCCCTTTCCAAGATAGTCAAAAGTAGCTAAATTAACCTTAAAAATTGAAACTATCTTTTTTTATCATGAAGTGTTTAGCCTGTAGACCCATCAAGAGGATTTGCATATGCGATAATGGATAATTATTACGAAAATCATACGGGAGAGGAATCTACATCTTGGGGATTAAAAGAAATTTAAACTTCTTCTTATCAGATTCAAGCGCTTATCAGACCCAAGCTTATGCGACTCAAATTTCTCTTTAGAGTGCTAACCTGTATCTCTTGAAATAATTTAAGTCCAATTAGCTTAGATTTTTCACTAGCAACTTGCCCTCCGCTATAACTTCGCTAATACATCCTTCTGCCAATCAACCCATCTCCCACAAAACACTTTTCAGACATTTCTTGTTAAACTTTTTTATTTCAACTCATCCACACGGGTTTTTCACTAGCTACTCGGCCTCCACTATAACTATCCTAATAGATCCTTCTGCCAATCAACCCATCTCCCCCCCCCCCAAAACACTTTTCAGTCATTTCTTGATAAAAAAAATCTTTAGTCATTAAGAAATTTCAACGGCCATCCTGTTTCAGAATTCCTATCAAGTCGAACAATAAAGCAAAAACGAAAACACTTATAGATACATGAAAATGATTAGCTTTATACGCTGATTCCAAATACATATTTTTCCTTAGGTTTAATGTTATCCGTCAAAAGCTAAAACCTTGAGAATATTAAGCTTTTTATAATAAAAACAAAATCTTTAGTCATTAAGAAATTTCAACGACCATCCTGTTTCATAATTCCTATCAAGTCGAACAATAAAGCAAAAACGAAAACAACTACAAAAAAAACCCCTAATTTTAAACAGTTTTTGGGAAACAAGGTGAAAGTAAAGTGCAACTCGTCTGAAAGTAACCATAACTCTAAAAAACAGAATTTTAGTAATACGCTGATTCCAAATACATAAATTTCCTTAGGTTTAATGTTATCCGTCAAAAGCTAAAACCTTGATAATATTAAGCATTTTATAAGAAAAAAAAAATATTAAGCCATTAATAAATTTCAACGACCATCCTGTTTCAGAATTCCTATCAAGTCGAACAATAAAGCAAAAACGAAAACACCTAAAAAAAAAACTCTAATTTTAATCAGTTTTTGGGAAACAAGGTAAAAGTAAAGTGCAACTCGTCCGAAAGTAACCATAACTCTAAAAAACAGAATTTTAGTAATTATAGATACATGAAAATGATTGGCTTTATACGCTGATTCCAAATACATAAATTTCCTTAGGTTTAATGTTATCCGTCAAAAGCTAAAACTTTTATAATATTAAGCATTTTATAACAAAAAAAAAATATTTATTAATTAATAAATTTCA
>NW_028299489.1:0-1000 GCF_049724085.1 Artemia sp. Qi Xiang Cuo
CCTAACCTGAGAAATTGATTTACATTATCGGCGGGGAAATTATTGATTCACGAAGGGGGAATTAAGTAACATTATGGTTTCTTTGATCTTTGGGCTAACCTAACCTGAGAAATTGATTTACATAATCGCTAGGGGAATGTATTGATTCACGAAGGGGGAATTAAGAAACATTATGGCTTTCTTTAATCTCAGGTCTGAGGGATAAACGTTCTTTAGGTCAGAGAGAAAAATTAATATTCTATTTTTAAATAGGGCTTCATTGATCTTTACTGTCAGGAGTTAGAAATGACATCACTTGTTATCTTCGAATTATGCGGGTGGCTAAAGAGATCTAAATTCTATTTTTAAATACGGCTTCACTGAGCTTTAAGTTGGAGAGATAAATTGATATTCTAACGAAACATTAATAGTGTAGCTAGGAAAATTTATGAGATGAAGAGATTAACGTAGGAAAGGGTTTCCTAGAAATTTGAAATGTGAATGCACAGAGATGCCAAAAACAAAAGGAACACGCTGAGATTACTTTTAGGGGATTATTTGGGTGAAACGGTTTTAGTCATTTTAGGGAATTATTTCGGCAAAACAGTTAGAGATATTTTAAAAAAAAAATACGACACACACACACAGAGAAGACACAAACACAGAGACAATACTTACACACAGATGACACAAACATAGAGACAACAAACGCACAGACTCGAAACAAACACAGAGACGACACACACATAGAGACGACACAGACAAAGAGACGACACACACACAGAGACGACCGAAAAAGAGAAATGACACAAACAGAAATGACACACACAGAGACGACAAACACATAGAGACGATAAACGTGCAGAGACGATACACACACAGAGACGACAAAAACAGAGAGACGACACATACAAACACAGATGACACATACAAAGAAACAGACGAAACACAGAAACACAGAGAAACAGACGAAACAAACATACAGACGACAAACACACAGAGACGACACACACATAGAGAC
>NW_028299490.1:0-1000 GCF_049724085.1 Artemia sp. Qi Xiang Cuo
CAAAATCTATCACTGATGCTGATTCTGAAATTGTAAAATTTATAAATTTTAAAGTTACTTATTATTGCTATTAGCCCATGAAAAATCTGCATTATTTCAGATGCATGAATAAAACTTCCCCAAAAGGGGTGCAATCTTGAGGGATATTGTGCAAAGAAGTCTAAAAAGTATGAGAGCCATAAAGCCACTACCTACAGTATGTGAAGTTTCTCATTTGTCTCATGAATTGAATGAATATTAAAGTGATAGCGGATCTAACCTCTGATCTCCCTTCATCAGGAAGAATATATATACTTGAAGAGTATACATATTTTAAAAAAAAATTTTCCAACAGAATGGCATTTATTTTTAATAAGACAATATCGCTAGTAATTAATAAAGACATAGTAATTAGCCATGGCTTGGCTCTTTAAGTCTCCCACCAAGTTAAATTAAAAAATAAATGGACTCGATCTGTTGAAGTATTTTTGGAGCACAATAAAACTTTAGCCTAAAGAGGAAGTTGAGGAAGGGATAGCTCTTCTCATGAACAGAATAATGTGTTTGCCAAAGTCAATAGTGTTTGCAAATAATTTCAAATCATAGCATTATTTATGTTTAAAAAAATTTACCCTATTGGCAATTCTAGAAAGAAGGATAATTTTGAAAAAAACAACTTTACATATAAATACAGTCTCAGTTTTAATGTAGAAAAGTGATAACAAGTGTAGAAGTCATAAGTATTGTGTCTAGTGTTGGTCAAGGCCGTACCCAGAGGGGGGGGGGGGTTGAACCCCTCCCGAAATGTTTTTTTGACTCGTAAAAACTTAAAAAAAATGAATATAAACAAATTTTATATGCGTTTTTTGAGTTTTTTTGTGTGTACCCCCCCCCCCAAAAAAAAAACACAAAAAAAACCTTTGAGTAAAACCCCCTCCGAAAAAAATCCTGGGTACGGCCTTGGTGTTGGTCATCAAAAGGTGTTGGTCTGGCATCTACCAGTATTGCCACTAGAATTGTC
>NW_028299491.1:0-3000 GCF_049724085.1 Artemia sp. Qi Xiang Cuo
TTTAGGTGTTTTATAGCACAAAAAGAGACACACAAAGCCTAAAGAGACGCAAATAGCACAATAAGACACACACACAGTCGAAAGAGACCCACACAGCTCAAAGAGACAAACACGGAACAGTCACAAACAGCACAAAGAAACACAAACAGGGCAAAAGGACACATGCAACACAGAGACCCATACAGTACATTGAGACATTGAGACACACGAAGTACAAAGACACACACATAACACAAAAGGACACAGTGCAAAGAGACTCAAACAGCAGCAAGAGACACACACAGCACAAAGTGACACAGACAGCATAAAGAGATACACACAGCGCAGACACACGGAGCCGAAAAAAACACACACAACCCAAAGAGACACACATAAACCCAAAGAGACACACAGCCCAAAGAAATAATTACATACAATTGAGACATACAAATCATAAAGAGAAACACATAGCACAAAGAGGCACACACATTCGACAGACATGTAACCAGGTCAAAGAGAGAAACACAGCCCAAAGAGATACATGCAGCCCAAAGAGCCACAAACAACACAAAGAGACAAACAAAGCTCAAAGAGACACATATACTACAAAGAGACATACACAACCCAAGGGGACATACACAACCCACAGAGACACAGACAGCACAAAGAGACAAACGCAGGTCAAAGAGACACACACACAACATCTTTCTCTTTCCTTTAGATCACGGTGTTTTCGGGCTTTGCGAGTCTCTTTGTGCTATATATGAGAGACACACAAAGCCTAAAGAGACGCACACAGCACAAAGAGAAACGCACACACAGCCCAAAGAGACAAACACAGCACAGTCACAAACAGCTCAAAGAAACACAAACAGGACAAAGAAACATATACAACACAAAGACACATACAGTACATTGAGACACACGAAGTACAAAGAGACACACATAACCCAAAAGGACACACACAGTGCAAAGAGACACAAACAGCAGGAAGAGATACACAAAGCCTAAAGAAACACACAACCCAAAAAGACACACATAGCCTAAAGAGATATACTGCCCAAAGAGACACACACAGCCTAAAGAGGTAAAAATAGCACAAAGTGACCCACATTGCACAAAGAGACACGAGCAGCCCAAAGAGACAAACACACAGGTGATAAACACAACAAAAGATAAACACAACACAAAGAGGAACACACAGCACAAAGAGACATACACAGAATAAAGAGACACGCAGAGCACAAAGAGACATACACAGCTCAAAAACATATAGACCCTTATGAGACAGACATCAGAAAGAGACAAATACTGCACAAAGAGACACGCAAATCCTAAAGAGACATACACACACAGCGCAATGAGATATACTAAAACAAAACCCTTCATATCACTTATAAGGAGTTTAGATAGCCCACAAGCACTTTGAGTTTTTAATAGCGCATTAGATCACTTCTAAACTTTTTATATCACTTAGAAACGCTTTAGATCACTCAAGCAGCTTAGAAGTTTTAATAAAGCTTTATGTATTTTCTAAACCGTCGTTTTGCGTCGTTGATAAACGATTTACATAGCTTATAAGTAATTTAGGGGCTTTACAGAGCTTTAAGCCACTTCCTAACCCTTCATATAATTTATTAAAGCTTTAGATCGCTCAAAGGCACTTTGTTCTTTTATAATGCTTTAGGTAACTTAAAAACCCTTAATATCACTTATAAACGCTTAAGATCACTCATAAGCCCTTTAGGTCTTTTATAGAGCTTTAAGTCACTTCTAAAACCTTTATATCTCTTATAAACGGTTTAGATCACTCATAAACACTTTAGGTCTTTTATAGCGCTTTAGGTCACTTCTAAAACCCTTATATCACTTAGGTCTTTTATATCTTTAGGTCTTTTATGACGCTTTAGGTCACTCATTAGCTATTCAGATTTTTAATATCGCTTTAAATAACTTCTAAGCCCCTTATATCAACTATAAACAATTTAAGTCTTTGGTAAGAACTTTAGGTCTTTTTATTACACTTTAGGTCACTATTACTTTTAAACGCTTTAGATAGCTGATAAGCACGTTAGATCACTTATAAAGCTTTAGGTCACTTCTAATCCCTCTATATCTCCCTCTATAATCCCTCTAAATGCTTTATATATATCATAAGAACTTTAGGTCTTTTATAACGCGGTAGATCCCCTCAAAACTTTTCATATCAGAGGCAACGATGTAGCGTTGCCTATAGTAAAGGAACCATATTGGAGCCATACGGCTCCAATGTTTTATTACTATTTATTATTATTTTTTTTTTCCCAGAGCCACTTCATATAGAAGGGGTCGTCGTAGAAGCTTCAAAGGGGGCTTATTCGATTGGAAATTGAGAGTTCTAGTGCCCTTTTTAATAGTCGAAAGTTATTGGAGGGCAACTAGCCCCCCCCCACACCCATCATTCCCCCAAATACATCTAATCAAAATTCTGAGATAGCCATTTTGTTCAGCGTAGCTGATTTCTATATACAAAGTATGTTTTTGAGGAAGACAATCCCCCACAGCCCTCAGGGCAAGGGTTTAAAGTTTTTCCCTGGGGGCATATAAGGTTTTAATAGAAGGTGTTGTCGTAGAAACATCAAAACAGGCTCATTCGATTGAAAATTAAAGAGCTAGTGCCCTTTTTAATAGTCGAAAGTGATTGGAGTTTAACTAGCCCCCTCCCCCCACGCCCATCATTTCCCCAAAAACATCCAATCAAAAACTTCAGATAGTCATTTTGTTAGGCGTAGTTAATTTACGGATAGAAAATATTTTTTTGAGGAGAACATTCCCCCATAACCCTCAGCGCCAAGGTTTTAAGTTACGCCCTGGGGACATATAAGGTTTTAATAGAAGGCGTTGTCGTAGAAACTTCAAAACAGGCTCATTTGATTGGAAGTTCAAAGGGCTAGTGCCCTCTTTAATAGTCGAAAATGATTAGAGGGCAACAAGCCCCTCCCCCACGCCCATCATTCCCCCAAACACATCCAATCAAAATTT
>NW_028299492.1:0-2000 GCF_049724085.1 Artemia sp. Qi Xiang Cuo
CTTGTTTTCCGGTGAGATGAGGCCAGCCTGGCCCTCCCTCCCAAGAAGAAACAAACCAGAAACACTACCTGGAATCAATCCCTTAACCAACAAACAGGATGCACTACCAAAAATGCAATCCCCAAATATATGCTTATTCATTCTAAACTGTAATGCAGTTCAGGCCATGAACATACATCAACTACAGAAAACAAAAATTATTGCAGAATTGGCAAAAATCTACATCCCAGATGATATGCTCATTCAAGCAAAAAAAGATCTTGCTTTACTTTTAACAAAGCTGAACATTGATACACAGTCATATGAAGAATAAATCAACAACACAACATTTATCAATACTCCAATGGAATGTAAGATCACTCACAGAAAATAAGCTAAATGAACTAATATCATTTATGAATAATAATTCCATTAATATTGCTTGCCTCCAGGAAACTCATTTAACCCAAAATCAACAAATTAAGTCTCTGGGATACACTATCCTGAGAAAGGATAGATCTTCAGAGAGAAAAGGAGGTGGTGTAGCTTTATTAGTTAATAATAATATAAAATTTTGTGGCATCAATTTTCCAGATTTTGAAAATGATGTTGATGTAATTGGTATAAGTGTTTGGCTGAATAATTTAAAAACCTACATAATAAGCTTTTATAACCCTAATGGCCAAACTTCAGATGCCAAGGATTTCTTTAATTATATAAATAATTCTAATATGATAAAAAACATCATTATTTGTGGTGATTTCAATGCCCACAGCCTTTTGTGGGGGAATAAACCAGCAAATAAAGCTGGTAAATTTATTGAGCATATGATTTCAAATAATAATGAATTAGCTGTTGCTACCCCTCCAAACCTAAATACATATTTTAACCCCAAAAGTGCCAAATTCTCCACAATTTACCTACAAATTGTGTCTTTAAATTTTTTGAACAAAATTTACGTAAATAAAATTGATAGTCTGTGTACAGACCACTTTGCTATAGTTTGCTCCCTAAATGAACCTGCTGAAACTTCTTCTCATACTTCCAAATATATCAACACTAAAGCAAATTGGTCTATTTTCCAAAATAAGCTAAATGATGAAATTACAAGTTTCACCCAAAGTTCATGCATTTCTAACACAACAGTTGACACACATGCTGAAGCCTTGACATCTTTACTAATAAATACAGCTAATCATGCTATCCCCAGGACAACACCTAAGAAAACATTCCCTAAACAAATTCCTAAAGCATGGTGGACAAATGAGTGCCTAAATAAATGGAAGATAAAAAAGGCAGCTAGGACAGAATTCATAAAAAAACCAACACCTACTACATATTTAAAAAAATTACAAGCAGAATCTAATCTAAAAAGGACTATAATAGATGCTAAATATAAATACTGGAATAATTTTGCAAATAATCTCTCCAGAGAAACGCATGAGCCAATTATACATAAAGCCATAAGCCACATATGTGGGAAAAAGACTTCTCCCAACCCACTCCTGTATGAGCTTATACATAATAATACCCATTATGACAACGATATTGAAAAGGCTAACCTATTTGCAACTCTTTTTGTTAATAAGCTAACATCAAATAATCAAATCAATCTGTCCACAATTCCTATGAACCCTAGTTACCAACCACGCCCAGGATCCGAGTACATAACTAATCCATTTTCAATCCAGGAATTGAATAATGCAATACATCATATTAGGTCCAAAACTAGCAGCAGCTATGACAATATACACCCTACATGGATAAAGAATCTCACACCTTCATACAAACAAGAACTGCTAAATTGTTATAATCACGCTTGGGCATCCTCTAGGTTCCCCAATATATGGAAATGTTCGTCCCTCCTACCAATCCTAAAGAAAAATAAACCAAAAGATAACCCTGAGTCTTATAGGCCCATAATGATTACACCTGTGATGGGGAAAATAATGGAGAAAATGATTTATCACAGACTCCTCTGGTTTGTTGAGAAAAATAACATGATCCCACACACTCAAACT
>NW_028299493.1:0-5000 GCF_049724085.1 Artemia sp. Qi Xiang Cuo
ACATTTCATTCATGAAATTATGACAAAATTCTAAGTAAGTAACAAACTCTTTATTGTTTTCACGAGTTAGATATAGGATGTAGAAATTAAATTCAAGAAATTATGAAAAAATTCTCAGTCTAAGTAGCAAATTCTTTCTTGAATTCACCTGTTGGATAAACAAAAAAGACATTTCGTTCAAGAAATTATGACAAAATTCTAAGTAAGTAACAAACTCTTTATTGTTTTCACGAGTTAGATAAACGATGTAGAAATTAATTTCAAGAAATTATGAAAAATTCTCAGTAAGTAACCATTTCTGTCTTGAAGTCAACTCTTGGATACACAGTACGGAAATTTCATTCAAGAAATTATGAAAATATTTGTAAGTAAGTAACAAACTCTTTATTGATTCCACCTCTTGGATATACAGTACCGATACTTCATTCAAGAAATTATGAAAAAATCGCAAGTAAGTAACTTTTTTTTTCTCTTTATCACAAACAATTTTCACTTAGCTACATGATTTAGAAATTTAATTCAATAAATTATGAAAAAATTCTCAGTAAGTAACAATTTCATTCTTGAAGTCAACTCTTAGATACACAATACGGGAATTTCATTCAAGAAATTATGAAAAAATTGTAACTAAGTAGCAAATTCTTTCTTGAATTCACTTGTTGAATAAACAAAAAGACATTTCGTTCAAGAAATTATGACAAAATTTTAAGTAAGTAACAAACTCTTTATTGTTTTCACGAGTTAGATATACGATGTAGAAATTAAGTTAAAGAAATTATGAAAATATTCTCAGTCTAAGTAGCAAATTCTTTCTTGAAGTCACCTGTTGAATAAATAAAAAGACATTTCGTTCAAGAAATTATGACAAAATTATAATTAAGTAACAAACTCTTTATTTTTTTCACGAGTTATATATACGATGTAGAAATTAAATTTAAGAAATTATGAAAAAATTCTCAGTCTAAGTAACAAACTCTTTCTTGAATTCACCTGTTGGATAAACAAAAATACATTTCGCTCAAGAAATTATGACAAAATTCTAAGTAAGTAACAAACTCTTTATGGTTTTCACGAGTTAGATAAACGATGTAGAAATTAATTTCAAGAAATTATGAAAAAATTCTCAGTAAGTAACCATTTCTTTCTTGAAGTCAACTCTTGAATACACAGTACGGAAATTTCATTCAAGAAATTATGAAAATATTTGTAAGTAAGTAACAAACTCTTTATTGATTCCACCTCTTGGATATACAGTACAGATACTTCATTCAAGAAATTATGAAAAAATCGCAAGTAAGTAACTTTTTTCTCTTTATCACAAACAATTTTCACTTAGCTACATGATGCAGAAATTTAATTCAAGAAATTATGAAAAAATTCTCAGTAAGTAACAATTTCATTCTTGAAGTCAACTCTTAGATACACAGTACGGGAATTTCGTTCAAGAAATTATGAAAAAATTGTAACTAAGTAGCAAATTCTTTCTTGAATTCACTTGTTGAATAAACAAAAAGACATTCCATTCAAGAAATTATGACAAAATTCTAAGTAAGTAACAAACTCTTTATTGTTTTCACGAGTTAGATATAAGATGTAGAAATTAAATTCAAGAAATTATGAAAACATTCTCAGTCTAAGTAGTAAATTCTTTCTTGAATTCATCTGTTGGATAAACAAAAAGACATTTCGTTCAAGAAATTATTACAAAATTCTAAGTAAGTAACAAACTCTTTATTGTTTTCACGAGTTAGATAAACGATGTAGAAATTAATTTCAAGAAATTATGAAAAAATTCTCAGTAAGTAACCATTTATTTCTTGAAGTCAACTCTTGGATACACAGTACAGAAATTTCATTCAAGAAATTATGAAAATATTTGTAAGTAACAAACTCTTTATTGATTCCAGCTCTTGGATATACAGTACAGATACTTCATTCAAGAAATTATGAAAAAATCCCAAGTAAGTAACTTTTTTTTCTATTTATCACAAACAAATTTCACTTAACTACTTGATGTAGTAATTTAATTCGAGAAATTATTAAAAAAATTCAGTAAGTAACAAATTCTTTCTTGAAGTCAACTCTTAGATACACAATACGGAAACTTGATTCAAGAAATTATGAAAGTATTTGTAAGTAAGTAAGTAACAATCTCTTTATTGATTTCACCTCTTGAATATACAGTACAGATACTTCAATCAAGAAACGTGATTAAACACGTTTTGAAACTACATGCTATTTGCATGCCTTTGCTTGGCACCTTTCTAAATGAGCGGGGATTCCCCACTGGTTCCTACACATTGCAAAAAGTGAGCAGTACGAAAACTCCACGTTTTCAACCAGACTGGTTTTTTAGACAACACACCCACAGAGATGGCACACACACATCGAGACGAGACACGCACAGACATGACACACAAACAGAGGCATAGTGAGAGAGATAGCCAAAAAGTTGGGTTGACCTAGGTTCACTTAGAGTGGCGCGCCCCTCTAAGTGAACCTAGATCAACCCAACTTTTGGATATCTCTCTCACTATGACTCTGTTTGTGTGTCGTGTCTGTGCGTGTCTCGTCTCTATGTGTGTGTGTGTGTGTCATCTCTGTGGATGTGTTGTCTAAGAAACCAGTCTGGTTGAAAACGTGGAGTTTTCGTACTGCTCACTTTTTGCAATGTGTAGGAAGCAGTGGGGAATCCCCGCTCATTTGGAAAGGTGCCAAGGGAAGGCATGCAAATAGCATGTAGTTTCAAAACGTGTTTAATCACGTTTCTTGAATGAAGTATTTGTACTGTATATTCAAGAGGTGAAATCAATAAAGAGATTGTTGCTTACTTACTTACAAATACTTTCATAATTTCTTGAATGAAATTTCCGTATTGTCTATCTAAGAGTTGACTTCAAGAAAGAAATTGTTACTTACTGAGAATTTTTTCATAATTTCTTGAATTAAATTTCTACATCATGCAGCTACGTGAAAATTGTTTATGATAAAGAGAAAAAAAAGTTACTTACTTGCGATTTTTTCATAATTTCTTGAATGAAGTATCTGTACTGTATATCCAAGAGGTGGAATCAATAAAGAGTTTGTTACTTACAAATATTTTCATAATTTCTTGAATGAAATTTCCGTACTGTGTATCTAAGAGTTGACTTCAAGAAAGAAATGGTTACTTACTGAGAATTTTTTCATAATTTCTTGAAATTAATTTCTACATCGTTTATCTAACTCGTGAAAACAATAAAGAGTTTGTTACTTACTTAGAATTTTGTCATAATTTCTTGAATGAAATTTCTTTTTGTTTATACAACAGGTGAATTCAAGAAAGAATTTGCTACTTAGACTGAGAATTTTTTCATAATTTCTTGAATTTAATTTCTACATCGTATATCTAACTCGTGAAAACAATAAAGAGTTTGTTAATTAAATAGAATTGTGTCATAATTTCTTGAATGAAATGTCTTTTTGTTTATTCAACAAGTGAATTCAAGAAAGAATTTGCTACTTAGTTACAATTTTTTCATAATTTCTTGAATGAAATTACCGTATTGTGTATCTAAGAGTTGACTTCAAGAATGAAATTGTTACTTACTGAGAATTTTTTCATAATTTCTTGAATTAAATTTCTGCATCATGTAGCTAAGTGAAAATTGTTTGTGATAAAGAGAAAAAAAGTTACTTACTTGCGATTTTTTCATAATTTCGTGAATGAAGTATCTGTACTGTATATCCAAGAGGTGGAATCAATAAAGAGTTTGTTACTTACTTACAAATATTTTCACAATTTCTTGAATGAAATTTCCGTACTGTGTATTCAAGAGTTGACTTCAAGAAAGAAATGGTTACTTACTGAGAATTTTTTCATAATTTCTTGAAATTACTTTCTACATTGTTTATCTAACTCGTGAAAAGCATAAAGAGTTTGTTACATACTTAGAATTTTGTCATAATTTCTTGAACGAAATGTCTTTTTGTTTATCCAACAGGTGAATTCAAGAAAGAATTTGTTACTTAGACTGAGAATTTTTTCATAATTTCTTGAATTTATTTTCTACATCGTATATCTAACTCGTGAAAACAATAAAGAGTTTGTTACTTACTTAGAATTTTTTCATAATTTCTTGAAAGACATGTCTTTGTGTTTATCCAACAGGTGAATTCAAGAAAGAATTTGCTACTTAGACTGAGAATTTTTTCATAATTTCTTGAATTTAATTTCTACATCGTATATCTAACTCGTGAAAACAATAAAGAGTTTGTTACTTACTTAGAATTTTGTCATAATTTCCTGAATGAAATGTCTTTTTGTTTATTCAACAAGTGAATTCAAGAAAGAATTTGCTACTTAGTTACAATTTTTTCATAATTTCTTGAATGAAATTCCCGTATTGTGTATCTAAGAGTTGACTTCAAGAAAGAAATTTTTACTTACTGAGAATTTTTTCATAATTTCTTGAATTAAATTTCTACATCCTGTAGCTAAGTGAAAATTGTATGTGATAAAGAGAAAAAAAAAGGTACTTACTTTCGATTTTTTCATAATTTCTTGAATGAAGTATCTGTACTGTATATCCAAGAGGTGAAATCAATAAAGAGTTTGTTACTTACTTACAAATATTTTCATAATTTCTTGAATGAAATTTCCGTACTGTGTATCCAAGAGTTGCCTTCAAGAAAGAAATGGTTACTTACTGAGAATTTTTCATAATTTCTTGAAATTAATTTCTACATCGTTTATCTAACTCGTGAAAACAATAAAGAGTTTGTTAATTACTTAGAATTTTTTCATAATTTCTTGAACTAAATGTCTTTTTTTTTTATCAAACAGGTTTATTAAAGAAAGAATTTGCTACTTAGACTGAGAATTTTTTCATAATTTCTTGAATTTAATTTCTACATCGTATATCTAACTCGTGAAAACAATAAAGAGTTTGTAACTTACTTAGAATTTTGTCATAATTTCATGAATGAAATGTCTTTTTGTTTATTCAACAAGTGAATTC
>NW_028299494.1:0-5000 GCF_049724085.1 Artemia sp. Qi Xiang Cuo
GGCTGCTACAAAATGTTTCAAGTCTGCGGATATATAGTAATGTCGAGAAACTTATCCTTTCCTCTCTGAGGCTAACCAAACAATGGAGGATGAATTCACCATTGTCTTGTTTGGCCTTTTTTTTCTCTAATATGTGTATTAGTCTTTTCTTCTGTGTATTCTTAAAGTCTATTTCCATTTTCTGTAGATTAACCCTGAGGCTTTCATTTACTTGACGCAAACGTTTTCTTACTTAGCAAAAAAGACTGTGAGGCTCCGACAGGTCTCTTTGATCGGCGCATTAATGTATCATCACTGAAAGATATTGTGTAATAGAAAGAATCAAATGAGTTCCTAGGGAAGTTTTGAAGTTTACTATTAACTTGAACTTCAATGATTACCACCAGATTTATAGTCGTCTGGATATTATTAACAACTAAATCAATTTTCGAAATGGAAAATATTTGGTTTCAATTATTCTTATGAAGAATATGTAGTCCATCTAATTTCTGTTATAGTATGCATTTGAGCTGCTATAAGCAGAATAAACACAATAGATGGGGCAGGTCAATCAGGCAGAATATTATTTCTTATTTTTTCCAAGGATGGGTATTTTCAAAGATTTACTTTTTAATGTATTTTTATTTGCCAAAGCTATCCCTATTAATTCGTGTATTAAGAGCATCTTTTGCTTTTCATAGTTTGTTACGGGTTTTATCTTCATTCGTCCAGTGAATGACCCAATATCAATTCCATGTATGGCACCATTTTTGGCTAAGGATTGTACATATTATTTACTTTTGTTCTAAAAAATCGTCTCTTGTGGTAACCGTGGCTTGTGCCTCTGCCCGACAATGAATGAGCATTTTCTGAAAATTCAGCCAACCTGTGAAGAATTAAATCAAATAGAACAAATGCCGAATAGTTTTTATCAAAGTATGCACGCAAGGGGAGGGCTAATTTTTTATTTAGTTATTTTTTAATCCAGTTTTTTTGCCACTTCGACGAATAGTTGAAGCTAGTTACTTTGCCAACCGGAGAGGGATCGTAAATTAACCTTGAGAAGGATCGCCACGTGTAAATCTTTTTCTTTTTTTGGAGTGATCGTACCGGATCAATTACAATCCTGGCGTGTGGGGCAAAAAAGGCTAGAAAAAAATTAGGGAAGATATTGATTTTACTTTCAAAAATTATAATCCAATTGTTTAAACATTCATAAGCGGAAATCTGCAAAGGGCGTAGAACATCCCGTCAAAAGTTGATTATGACTGGAAGAACAATCAGTACCTTGAAAATTCATTATCCGGAATTAATGATATGATAAAGATCTTCCGCAGTCATTGGTGGCGCATAGGGCATCGAATCGACGTTTATTAAAGGAACAGGCAGCAAGCCTGTCGACCAACCCTGCGGCAGCTGGAATTGAACCACAGACCTAGTATTACCAAGTAGAGTATCAATCCAGTATTCTGCTGCAGGGTTTGTCGGGAATTTACTTCCTTGTATTTTAGATAGAAATTTGTTTGAGGGTCGAACCTTGTCAAAGATGATCGTGTCAAATCAATGGTTATAGAATCATATAGATGTGGTTTATTTAAACGAAATTAACAATTATAGCGGTCTTTTCAAGTAGAAAGAAGTCTTAGGTCTCAAGTCTTTTCAAGTCTCAATTGGAATACTCTTTTGTCATTTCTCTCCAGCAGAGCCAGAATTTTCACCCGTATTCGGCCAAGAATTATAGTCGCAGAAAATTTAGAGTAGGTACATTCAAACAATATTGTAAAGTGCAAGCAACAAAACAGATAAAGCCTCAAGAAGATACTACCTTTTTTGACTTTTAGCCATTCCTCATTTATAGGGTGATCTCTGCTCTTTTTTAGCTTTAGTTTTATGCCTTAATTTCAAGCGAAATCATCCATTTTTTTATTCAATGTTAAAGCAAATCAGTGAAGCATTAGTTCTTTATTTCCCTCAAATTCAGTCTGATATCCAAATATCCCCTTCTGGTAAATGTACTGATGATAGATCTTCCCTTGCCCCCGTGAACAGGTTTTATCGCAGTTGGGCTTAGTTCAATTTAGTTATTGGAGCCAAGCTTTATATCCATCCAGAATTTGGAAATTCAAAAGTGACTTTTCCTGAGGAGTTTCCGTTAAATCTAGCAGGAGTATAGAATTTTTTCTGGGTTTTACGAAGAAGATTATCATCTTCTGCATGAATGTACCCTGGGAATCATGGGCAGCACTGCCTCAAGTTCGTTGTATTAAATTAGATTCTCTACCTATCTTGACATAAATACTGAGAATATCAATATTTTAACACTAGGTTTCAAAACATCAACGAATTTAAACCTTGTAATCACACCTTTAAATTTTCTTGAACTGAACGCCTTCTTTTCTATTTTCTTTTTTCTAAGAAAAAGAAAATACATATTTCCTTTGTGAAAGTTAGACTGATAGGGGATCACCTGAGCAGACCGATTAGACTTGATCGAGGTCTTCGACAAGGATCTGTATTAAGCCCCATACTATTTAATACCCTGACATCCGGAATAACAAATAACGTTGCTGGAGGATTCAGCATCAATCTATGCAACCTCAGTCTGCTTATGCTGACGAACTGCTGATGTTAAGTTGCAATCTTACTTTTCTACAAGAAAATATTGACCACCTAATAACTGGTTATAAAAGTATTGGTCTATGGTCAACCCACTAAAGACGGAATTTGTGGAATTTTGTCCCTCGGCAAGCAAAGCAGTGGCCCTACATATATGATGGTTGAACAAATGAAAAATTTTCCCTGGAAATACCATGAAGTACCTGAGAATAACGTACGGTCATGATGTCAGAATTTCTCGTTTACTAACAATCGAGAAAATTATCGGAAGTATTCGTTCAAGTTACGGGAAGCTTGTCTCTCTGAAATTTAGCTTAACAGGAAGATTCTTCCAAAGCTTTTACGCAGCGGTTTGCTATCCCTCACCTGCTTTATGTATCTCCGCTGTGGGACTGGTTCACGCAAACTGACAGACTAAAACACCGGTCTGTATACTGCAAATACCTCAAGTTTTTGCATCGATACCCGCTCTACTAGAGAAACACATTAGATCTAAGATCCCAAAATAGGGTAGACCCAAGTGTCGTTGTGCCGTCTACTGAAACAAGTGCAGAAAAAAAGGCGTTTGAAACAATGTTCGAGTTTTTGCCTCTGCATCTGATATACGAGTGTGAATGAAGCAGTTACTACTTAATTTTGTTCTTTGATGGTGAGTGTTCTTGTCTCTTTTTTTCCTTTTCTTCTTATGTATTACTCCGCTTTTTCTCTTTTTTTATATGAGCGGAAAAAAAATCATTCTGTATCAAACATGGTTGAGGTTCGAACAGCTTTAAGAACCTCAATTCCCAACATTTTATTTCAAGGTCACGTTAATTAATTCTGCTTAAAGAATATAGCATTTTACAAAGCTTTCTACTGAGTATGGAAGTAATACTAATTACATCTCTCAATATCCAATCAATATGGCGTAATCTAGACCTATCCCTCTGGTGCCCAACAACTATCAGTCATCATACCTACATACAGAATTTCCAAGGGTCTGTCCATTTCCAGGAAAAATTGTTTAAAATAATCCAGCCTAAGAATTATTTTAAATTTCCTTTGATATCCTTTAAATTTTTAGCTGTTTCAATCTAAGCAAGCCTCCTAATTTAAAATAAAGTACGCTTCTACCTCAAAGAACATTGCTAAACTGGCACTGCTATACGAATAATTTACTACTGAAAATTTACCTCGCCTGTATTTCCCTTTCTAGCCTACAGTCTGCTTGTAGAAGTATATGTTTCATTATTAGACTTGTAGGTTAGGGTTGTCTTAGAGTAGACCACATTTGGAACAGACAACCTAGACATTACGGGTTTTTCTAGAGGTAATAACTGTCAAAAATGAACATTAGAACACCAAACTAAAATATTTTAATGGGCTATTGTCACTTTTTTCAGTACATTTCAATAGGAGGAAGGGATCCCTTTGGAGAAACCCTGTACATCAATGTCTCTCTTTCACTTCTCTGTGCTGGTGCATCTAAACTTTTTCCATTTCTTTTCTTACTTTACGAGTTATAGCAATAGTTTAATTCCCTCGTCCCAAAAGGAGGTGGTTCGAACCCCCTGGTTTTATCCCTGCAGGAACGTCAATATACTTTACCCAACACTATGTTAAACACCATGTCTATTTTTACACAAGTGTATTATATTTGTACACAAAAACACATTACTGAGATTACAATAATTTGGACGGCAAATTTCAGACACAAATTAACACTCACATAATAAAAAGTACAAATAAAAGTAGAAAATTCAATTTCAGCATCGGCAAATGTCAAACTGAGACGCTTTTTCCTATCTTCGCTTAGTTGTTGGGCTAGATGACTGATGCTGCAAGAATCAATATACCCACCAAATCATTTGTGAGAGATGAGCTTCAAGTATCAAGTTCCACCCTCTACCTTCCAGTCCTTTTCATGGAATTGGGAACTGTTTATACAAGAGTGTAGTAACTTTCAGAAATTACCTAGCCAACACTAAGAGCGGAGAAAGCGTCTTTAAGCTTCTATCCCAATCTTTTCCTATTCATAAGCTTTGAAAAATTCTCCCAAAATATCTGAATAAAAGTCCTAAATAAGTAGAATCTATAAAACAGGTTTTTAAGTTTGAAAGCAAAATAAATTTCGCTTAGGATCCAGGTCAAATGTCGGAAAATGTCTGGGGAAGGCCCGCCATGCAAGAGAAACAAATATAAGGAAAGCAATGTTTTCCTTTTTTAAAGACATGTCTTCACAAAATGTTTAAAGTCGTTAAAGCGACAAATGTGTGTATTGGGGGGGGGGGGGGATAGGGGCTTAAACACTTCGGGCAAAGACTTCATTTGGGACGCGAACTGATTCCTGTAACTCTCAGTTCCGTAGGCATATAGACTTTGTAATTAAGCAAAAAGTCCATCAACTAGACATTTAACATAGCAAG
>NW_028299495.1:0-3000 GCF_049724085.1 Artemia sp. Qi Xiang Cuo
AATGTTCAATGTTCCTTTAGTACCTACGCAATTAGGCTAAAAAATGAAGATATTTATGCAGAATTTCAACTAGCTAAGGCTAAGTTTAATAAAGACCAGCTATTTTCTTGCGAAAACACACAAAATCAGAAAAAATGTTCAATGTTCCTTTAGTACCTACGCAATTAGGCCAGACTGGTTTTTTAGACAACACCCATTTTTATCGACCAATCAGAGACAGCGGATGTTGCTCAATATACAATAACTTGATTGGTGATTGGTTACACACCACGACGGCGCATACATAGTGAGAGAGACATGCAAAGCCGACATAGCTTTATTTCATTTTTAAGGTTAATTTAGACGAGGTTACGGGCGCGCACGTAACCTCGTCTAAATTAACCTTAAAAATGAAATAAAGCTATGTCGACTTTGCATGTCTCTCACTATGTATGCGCCGTCGTGGTGTGTAACCAATCACCAATCAAGTTATTGTATATTGAGCAACCTCCGCTGTCTCTGATTGGTCCCTAAAAATGGGTGTTGTCTAAAAAAACAGTCTGGCTGAAAACGTGGAGTTTTCGTACTGCTCACTTTTTGCAATGTGTAGGAACCAGTGGGGAATCCCCACTCGTTTGGAAAGGAGCCAAGGAAAGGCATGCAAATAGCAAGTAGTTTCAACACTTGTTTAATCATCTTTCTTGAATTAAGTATCTGTACTGTATATTCAAGAGGTGAAACCAATAAGGAGCTTGTTACTTACTTACAAATATTTTCATAATTTTTTGAATGAAATTTCCGGACTGTGTATCCAAGAGTTGACTTCAAGAAAGTAATTGTTACTTACTGAGAATTTTTTCATAATTTCTTGAATTAAATTTCTATATCGTGTAGCTAAGTGAAAATTGTTTGTGATAAAGAGAAAAAAAAAAGTTACTTACTTGCGATTTTTTTTCATAATTTCTTCAATGGAGTATCTGTTTTGTATATCCAAGAGGTGAAATCAATAAAGAGTTTGTTACTTACTAACAAATATTTTCATAGTTTCTTGAATGAAATTTCCGTATTGTGTATCCAAGAGTTGACTTCAAGAAAGAAATGGTTACTTACTGAAAATTTTTTCATAATTTCTTGAATTTAGTTTCTACATCGTCTATCTAAGTCGTGAAAACCATAAAGAGTCTGTTACTTACTTAGAATTTTGTCATAATTTCTTGAATGAAATTTCTTTTTGTTTATCTAACAGGTGAATTCAAGAAAGAATTTTCTACTTAGACTGAGAATCTTTTCATAATTTCTTGAATTTATTTTCTAAATCATATATATAACTCGTGAAAACAACAGAGAGTTTGTTACTCACCTAGAATTTTGTCATAATTTCTATAAAGAAATGTCTTTTAGTTTATTCAACAGGTGAATTCAAGAAAGAATTTGCTACTTAATTACAATTTTTTCATAATTTTTTGAATGAAATTTCCGTATTGTGTATCCAAGAGTTGACTTCAAGAAAGAAATTGTTACTTACTGAGAATTTTTTTTAATAATTTCTTGAATTAAATTTCTACATCATGTAGCTAAGTTAAAATTGTTTGTGATAAAGAGAAAAAAAAGTTACTTGCTTGCGATTTTCTCATAATTTCGTGAATGAAGTATCTGTACTGTATATCCAAGAGGTGAAATCAATAAAGAGTTTGTTACTTACTTACAAATATTTTCATAATGTCTTGAATGAAAATTCCGCATTGTGTATCCAAGAGTTGACTCCATGAAAGAAATTGTTACTTACTGAGAATTTTTTCATAATTTCTTGAATTAAATTTCTACATCTTGTATCTAAAACGTGTAAACAATAAAGAGTTTGTTACTTACTTAGAATTTTGTCATAATTTCTTGAACGAAATGTCTTTGTTTATCCAGCAGGTGAATTCAAGAAAGAATTTGCTACTTACTTACAATTTTTTCATAATTTCTTTAATGAAATTTCTGTATTGTGTATCCAAGAGGTGACTTCAAGAAAGAATTTGTTATTTACTTACTTACAATTTTTTCATAGTTTCTTAAATGAAGTTTCTGCATTGTGTATCCAAGAGTTGACTTTAGGAAAGAGTTTGTTACTTGCTTACAATAGAACTATTCTAAAGAATAAAGACGGGTTAAGTTTAAAGATATTTACTGCTTAAATATATTAACAGATTTTTTTTTTGAGAAAAAAAAACACAACAACAAATGTTTACATAAAAATAGTACTTAGAGTTCACTCTTAAACATCCACAAACGATGGTCCCATGATAAAGAATAATTTTTACCATATCTTATGGATTTATCACGATCAGGTATGTTCTTAGGTATCCACTGTGCGAAGAACATAACCTCGTCTGCAGGACGGTGATAACCCCCTTCAAATTTAGGACACTTAAACTCTTCTAGATTGAAAAGTGGAATCCTAGGGTCACACTTTTGAATTAAAACTTTATCTGTAGGTACATTGCCCTTTACGTAGAGCTCTTCAACCCCGAAAAAGCTGGAAATTTCACTGACGTCCTCTTGAACATTTCTCAGTTACCGACCAGCATTATTAAGTGGTGTAATCACTCTATCGTAGAGTCCCAGTCTGTTTATGTGACGTAATGTAGAACTCCACAAGTTTTTATCATACAGACATGTTATAGTTCACTATCCAATGATAACAGTCAATTTCTTCGAGTTCCATTGACAATAATAAAAATACACATTCAAATATAACACCACAAGATGATTTTTTCAAACCGATAAATTCTGTGTCATACAGTCCTATCATCTTGAAAGTTATTAATGTAGTTGTTAAGTAGAAAAATACTTCATCAAACTTTTATATCTTCGCTCAAGGTTGGATGGAATTATGGCTAGGGGGATGAGTCCTAAAACCATCTGAAATCATTGTGGGGAGGAGTCATAAAACCCCTGGAAGTTATTGTGGGGAGGAGTCATTGAACTCTCGGTAACTGATAAATTCTGTATCATACAGTCATATCATCTTGGAAG
>NW_028299496.1:0-2000 GCF_049724085.1 Artemia sp. Qi Xiang Cuo
TATAGTTCCACAGAAAACACAAATCAAAGGGAAAATTCAGTTTATCTTGGTCTCCCATACTTTAAAGGGATTTCAGACCACATTTCAAAAAATCTAAGGAAAAATAACATTTACACTTATTATAGACCCAGAAAAACTATCAGGTCCCAAATTTATCAAGGAAAAGACCCTATCCCGATAGGTAAAAACTCCGGTGTCTACAGAATTCCTTGTTCGTGTGGTCTTTGGTATATTGGAAGAACTAATCAGCGACTAACAGATAGATTAACTCAGCACTCTAGTTCAATTAATAATACACTTAAAAAGCGGAAAAAACCAGAAAATTTTGACTCTGCCCTTGCAGAGCACATTTTTGAAAAACCAGACCATACTATTTTGTTTAATCAAGCTAGTCTTATTTTGAATGATAAAGGTATTGTCCAGCACTACAGAGAAGCTGTTGAAATTTATAAATACCAACATTTAGGTCTAGCTTTAAACAGAGATTCCGGTGATTTAAGAATAAACGAGTCATATTTCGGTTTTCCCAAAAGAGAAGCCGATACTTTAGTGATCCCTGAAATAAACCTTGAACCACTTTCCCAATCATCTAATCAAACACGTGAACAACCCCTTAGGTCTCAAAGGGTGTCTGCAAGAAATGCCTTAATTAAAATCCGAAATCAAATGACATAGTTTTCCAACTTATTTAATTGCTGGTTCGTTTTGTTTTTTGAGTGAATGAATTGATTCCTTTCCTTGTTCAGTTGTTTGCTAGTATCCGTCGATGGCAGTTCATATTTTTTGGATTTTGTGCAAATCGCGGATATTGGCGAATAACTCGCTTTTATGGTTGTTAGGTAGTTGGTTTTAATTCTTTTAATTTTTGGCTTTTATTGATACATCGTTTCGTTTCGCGCTGAAGAAGAGAGGCGTTTGTCCTCTCGAAATATTCGCTTCGTTTTTTCAGTATCTTCATTTGGCCTATAAAAACCCCATTTTTGCTCGTTTTTCTTTCTTTATGTGGAGTTCTTTACTTTTCTTTGAAAAACTTATTTTGTGGAAAAAGTTTTTTCTTTAATCAATATGTAAACAATGGGAAAAGTTTATAACTTACAGCCCTTCCCCCGGGAACTGTGGGGGATTAAGTCATCCTCAAAGACATATTAATTAGATTTTCGACAATACTGAACAAAATGGCTATCTCAAAATTTTGATTGGATGACTTAGGGAAATCAATGAGCGTGGGAGGGGCCCAGTTGCCCTCCAATTTTTTTGGTTACTTAAAAAGGGCACTAGAACTTTTAATTTCCGTTCGAATGAGCCCTCTCACGATATTCTAGTACTGGATCGATGCGATCACCCCTGGGGAAATAAAAAAAAACAAAAAACAAATAAACACGCATCCGTGATCTTTCTTCTGGCAAAAAACACAAAATTCCACATTTTTGCAGGTAGGAGCTTGAAACTTCTATAGTAGGGTTTTATGATACGCCGAATCTGATGGCGTGATTTTCATTAAAGTTCTATGTCTTTAAGCGGTTGTTTCCCCCTTTTTTCGAAAATAAGGGAAATTTTCTCGGGCGCGTAGCTTTTGATAGGTGAAACTAAAATTGATGATACTTATATATTCGAGATCAAAATAAAAATTTGATTCTTTTGATCTACCTATTAGTATAAAAACTCCCATTTTTAGAGTTTACTATTGAGCCGGGTCGCTCCTTACTTACAGTTCGTTACCACGAACTGTTTGATTAAACGTCTTTTAATACTGAAGTCTATCAAAGATATTTGATTATTACAGCAAGTCCAATTTCTAACAACGATTTCTACAAAGCTTCATAATTTTGGTTTCCTTGTTTAGGTTTTGAATTTTTACAATCCCTTGTTAAAACATATACAAATATATTTGCAATTACCAGTTTTTATTCTTTCCGCAATTACGTGTCTTTTTATACTGAAATCTATTCAAAAATATTTGATTATTGCAAGTCCGATTTCTAACAACGATTTCTTCTAAG
>NW_028299497.1:0-5000 GCF_049724085.1 Artemia sp. Qi Xiang Cuo
AAGGTTTTTGAATTGTTGTAATCCATTCTTAAAATATATACAAGTATTTTTGCAATTTCCAATAATTGCTCTGTAAGCAATTTAATGTAATTCTTCATACATGAAAATCTCCAATTTTTCCTCTTATGTGTGACGCCGCCGGACCCCGGCACTCGGCACGCGGCATGCTTCTATACATTGATTCTCACTGTTGCTTGTCATATAACCACAGACAATTTGAACCTTTTCTGGATGTCATGACGTCCAAATGGAACTTAAATTAGAAGTGGTGCCTTTGTCAAATAACATTCTTTTTTTATTGGACCTTTACCTTTTGCCTCGGCTTGTCTTTGTCTATATGAAAGACATGTCGCCGAACCTTTGCTGCTTTAAATTGTTCAGGTTGTGTGACAAATTTTTTTTTTCTTCCAACGATTTATCTAGTCCAGGCTTTTGATTTTCAAAGGTATGGAAGGCATTGACTACCACCTTTGTTTCTTTTAATTGTTCAGGTGGTAGGAAAAACACTTCTTTTTCTCCCAACGATTTATCTAGTCCATATATTGATTTTTAAAGGTATGATAGGCATTGATGACCTTATCTATGTCAAAACCCAAAACCAAGTCATCATCTTTATACCTGTTTTTTGTTCTTTAGGCAATTTAATTTCTTATCATACAGCAATCTATCCAAAGATATTTCATTATTACACCATATCCGATTTCTAACAACGATTTCTACTAAGCTTTAAACTTTTGGTTTTCCATTTTAGGGTTTTGAAATTGTTTTAATCCCTTGTAAAAATATATAAAAGTATTTTTGCAATTATCAATTTTTTGCTCTTTAAGCGATTTCATTTACTTCTCCATACATGAAAATCTTCAATTTTGTCTCTTAAGTGTGATGTTGTGAAGTGACTTTTATGGTATTTGGGGGTTGTAGTCGTAGATGCCTTTATTCTCTCTTTATAGGGGAGATAAACTCTGGCCCTAAGGTAATTTAACTTTGGTAGCGTGCCTTGGGCTATGACCGAACTAATGAGGCGTACCGACTGGGTATATTTGAGGGGCTAAAGGTAGATCGTAGAGAGGTTTTCTAAAACAAAATACTTTTTTTCAATTTTCACATAATCATCACATATATTAATATGCTACTGGGACTCGCTGCACCGAATTCACCACAAGTTTCAAAAAATGAAATAATACATAATACAGACCCTTAGAATGATCCGACACAGTCCCAAGGGATTTCTAATGACAAAATAAACGGGCAGATCTTTACCTGGCAAGTCAAAAGGCTCTGACTTCAGTCTCAAAAATCGGGGTATATATTTGAACAACTAACCACGTCCTTCCGGTACATTGACGCATTTAGCAAGGAAATTGGTTATTGAGCAAGTTCCCTCCAAGCCCACACATTCCACGATTTGTTTCTTTATCTTAAAAAGTGGCATTCTGAAACTTTGGTTTTAAGTTTTAATATATTTTTACTCAATTAATAATTAACTAAATTAGAAAGCTTTACCACAATACTCCCCATTTAAAGAAGAATTTTCCCAATTCTCAATATTTTCTTTTAAAACAACTTAATTTTGTTTACAGCTATTATGCTGCCATCTTTGGGTCATTATGTGCATCTACCCTCAATGGGTTTCCTTAGGGTTATGTTTCTGGTCCAATATAGGCCATTTTTTTTTTTTTTTGTCGAAAGATTTCAATTTAAAATTCATCCTTATTTCTCTTTTTCTCTGTCTCTAGGACTGACAATTACTCTTTTGCCCTCTTCATATGCATCTTCTGTTTTAACTTGACCCCAAGTGGCTTAAACATAATATTAGTGGTTGTGCTTAAATTAGATTTCAAGTTATATTAGAAAAGTTTATCAATTATTTGAGTTTAAATTTAATTCCCATTAATAATTTAATTTATCTGTGTGATGTGGTTGATATACCGTTTATTTTTCGTTTTAGAAATACCTTGGATAAATTACATGTAACATTACTGATTTTTAGATTTTCACATATTTTTCTAGCCACAAAGCATTTTCACATATTTCAATAACATAAGCCATTTGGGCTATGTAGCACAATATCTAGGCCTAAATTAAGTTCTGATTTTATCTCACTTTTGATGAACTTGTAGTAAAGTCTATAGTTTCCAAATATCAGTTGATCAAGTATGGTTGGGTTTCTGATGGTATGAGACGATAGTATCAGGATATAATTAAAGTGGCTTCAAAATTTGTTACTTTCCAAAAATGTGTCAAAATATGATTGAAAGAAAAATGGATCCGTAAGGATGCTATGAAAAATTGGATTTCCAAAAAAATATAGCTAAGGCTGTACCTAAAATAAATATTCACATTAGTAGCCTATACATGTAAAGTATAAAATTTTACATATATAGTAGAAAGAAACACTCAATTTCGTATTTCAACTGAGTTAATTTCGTAACTCAGTTTAATTACTTTTATTTACTTTTCTCTCTTTTAATTACTCCAAAAATAATCTCCTCCTTAAGGCTAAAAATAATGTTTCTTGCTGAATTATTTTTTCAAACTTAATACTAAACGGATTATTTTACAATAAAAATTATTAATACGTTGACTCGAGGTCAAACATTTACATATAACATTAAATCACTAGTTAAAACTTAAAGTTGATAAAAACATAGTATATATATAAGCATTATGTAATAGTTTACATAAGTGTTTTTTTTTTATTCGCAAAACTAGATAGGATATTTAACTACTGTTTAAAACTTAAACCATTAAAAAAATAATACACGGTATAGATAAGCATTGGAATTAATTTCAATTATTGTTTTGTTAATCGTTTATGAAGTATTAATGTAGAATACTTATTGAATGATATAAAAATAAAAAAACACAAATACTCAATATTTAATTCACTCTATTTACATGGATAGTTTATGATATATATATATGTATATATATATATATATATATATATATATATATATATATATATATATATATATATATATATATATATACGAGGGCAATTCAGAAACTAACCTCCGATTGGTCACAGTAAGTGTAGTGGGGGGAGTAGCACGCCATCTGTGCATTCACGCGCTCAGCAGGTCAGTCGGCATCAAGCCGTAGTCGAGTGAACATCGTACCTGCGCTAGTTTAGTTATTGTGGTAGTTTGAAATGTGTGCTGCAATAGAAAATCCCGCCAAATGTGAAGTGCGTGCTGTTATAAGGTTTTTTACAGCCAAAGGATACTCTGAAGCAGCTATTTATCGTGAGATTTATGCCGTGTACAGACCAAAAGTTAAGAGTGGAGGAGTGGTCCGTGACTGGATACGCTTATTTAAAAGTGGACATGAAAACGTTCTTGATGAAGAGAGGAGCGGTAGAGCATCCTTGGCAACGGACAAACTTGTTCAGACAGTTGATACAAAAGTTTATAAAAATCAACGTTTCACAATGGTGGAGTTTTCTACTGATTTTCCACAGATTTCTAAGACTCTTTTTTACGAGATAGTGACAGCAAGATTGGGTTACCGTAAGTTCTGTGCACGATGGGTGCCCAAAATTCTTACCGACCACCACAAAACTCAATTAATGGCCTCTGCATTAGACTTTCTGTCACGTTATGAGGATGAAGGAGAACCATTGTTAAACAGAATCGTGACCGGTGACGAAACCTGGATTAAGTACGTGAACCCTGAGACAAAAGAACAGTCAAAGATGTGGGCACATTCAGATTCGCCTACCAAACCACAAAAAGCCCGGCAAGATTTTTCTGCCAGAAAACTGATGGCAACGGTGTTTTGGGATGCCAAAGGGGTGTTGTTAGTTGAATTCATGGAACGTGGGACGACCATTAATCAAGACGTGTACTGTGAAACACTAAAAACATTACGACCGGCTATACAGAACAAACGCTGTGGTATGCTGACTTCTGGTATCGTTTTTTTTTCACGATAACGCCCGTCCTCACTCTGCTCGCAGAACAACAGCCCTTCTTGAGTCCTTCAAGTGGGAAGTTTTCAACCATCCACCTTACAGCCCAGATCTGGCGCCAAGCGATTATCACCTCTTCATGCATATGAAGAAATGGCTTGGCTCCCAGCGGTTTGATGATGACGAAGAGCTCAAAGATGCGGTCACAGGCTGGCTCAAGGCACAAGTGGGTGATTTTTATGCAGAAGCAATTTCAAAGCTTGTGAAGAGATACGATAAGTGCCTCAATCGTTATGGAGACTATGTCGAAAAATAGTGCAAAGATGTAGTTGTAAGATGTATATATTAAAATATTTTTACTTAACTTGGTGTATTTTTTTCAATCAACCGGAGGTTAGTTTCTGAATTACCCTCGTATATATATATATATATATATATATATATATATATATATATATATATATATATATATATATATATATATATATATATATATATTATTAACAAAAGTTATGCTGATACATATCTTAATTGTTAAAAACAAATAATAATTATGTACTTTAATAATTTATTTAATCACTGCAATATTTATTCGTTGTACAACTTTTAAATAAGTCCGTCAAGACTTTTATATGATAAGTCCTAACTGTAATTAAAATATTTACAAAACAAAAGCAACTCCGACAAATAGATTTATGCACTATAACTGATAACTGTGATTAGCCTCTAAATAAGGGCTTGGCAATATTTCATATAACATAAATTTTCTATTTAAATTTGTATAATTTTTTTTTTAATGTAATGTTATGTTTATAAAAGGTTTTAGATATTTATTATTAATATTATATATGTTCTCATTTATATTTTTTAAAATCGTGTAACTTTTCCCGTATACGAATATTCACATTTATTTCTAATAATTTTGTTCTACTTTGAAACCACTTGTGTCATTTACTGTCATTAGCTTATAAGCCTGTTTGCTTATTCAGACTTTTAAGCTTTTCAGTTCTTTTCGAATTTCTAGGTACTTCAGACAGTTTTATAACGTTTTGTCTGTAATCTCTCTTTTTTCAGCTTTAATGTATTT
>NW_028299498.1:0-1000 GCF_049724085.1 Artemia sp. Qi Xiang Cuo
CTGATGTGTAAATATACATCCGAAATTCGTTTCTAGACTATTATATACTTATTACTATTATATAAACTTATAAAATTTTTGTCGATGTCCTGACGGTTGGATGTCATGTCGTTTGTTGCTTGTGACGGTTGAACGAAATAAAAGCACCCCATTAACGTGTTAGCCCGGGACAGGATAATCTCATCGATAAATGTTTGTCATACTCCCATGAAGTTTTTAGGAATGCACGTTAAAACGCGATCAATTTTTATGTCTGGCTTAAAATACGATTCTTTTTAAATCTTTGGACTGAATAAAAGAAATCTTGACGCAGGCACGCACGCAATTATTTGGGTTTCGCGTCATTCCTTTAATTTTCTATTTAGCGAATTAAAAAAAACAATATTTTTCTAATCCTCTCTCCCTCCCCCCACCCCCCCCCCCCCCCAAAAAAATACTTTATTTTAAGCCTACTTATTCTAAGAAAAAAAATCAATTACAAAAAATATAAGGCATGATAATGACGAATTAGTCATTTCATTTTTCCCCAATCCACATTGAGCCTGAAAAGGAGGATGTCAAATCAATACGTAGCTCCACATGCCCATGACAATAAATAAAGAAGGCTCCTGGGACAGTCTTTCTTTCTTGCTTTTGCTGACAAAATAGGTTCAGGATTATCGCCTTAGGACGATGTTTGTACTCTTAGTAACAGCCTCTTTTCCCTTTTGAAAGCATATGCCTATTAGAAGTCCCAAGAGTTGATTCATTTCCAAGCCGTAGAAAAACAGAGGATTTCATGAATTTAGAATAGTTTTTACTTGGAAACAAGACTTCTAAATTCAAGATAATGGAAGGATACGTCATAAATGTGGTTGAAGATATGAATTCTTCCCCTTTGTGAATTCTACCTGCATCCCAAATTGATTGTGAACGTCTATTTCAAATTGTAATTATCTGGTTTGTTTTATACAGAGCTTAATTTGATAAATAAAGAGTGAGGGCCCTAGAGGTTCATCAA
>NW_028299499.1:0-1000 GCF_049724085.1 Artemia sp. Qi Xiang Cuo
CTCACCGTACATGAATAATTAAAATGAAATTTACGTATTAATTTTGTTCTTTTTTTTGCTAAATGGCTTTCTCGAAATTTTGATCTGACGTAACTTACGAAAAAACTTGCGTAACGAACTTCTATATTCGTATGATCTCTCCCTAGTCAATACCATGCTATTTACGCTCAAGTTCGAAATACTTTAAGAATGACCCCTGAATCACAAAGGCCGTTTAATTAGAATAGATAGCTTTTTTGAAAGTACTAAAAAAACTTTACCGTAAAGAGCAAGGTATTGACTAGGGAGAGAACCCCTCATATACGTAATAATTTCTGTTCGCTTTAAGTTTTAATGTTGCTCCTTACTTTCAGTTGAAAAAACTTGTTTTTTTATTTAATTTCTGATCGGTTTTTTTAAATAATGCTGAGAAATCCGGCGTCCCCTCATAGAAATGTCCCTTCCACCATGACAATATCCTCCATGAAAATACCCACCCACGTAGCCCCCTCCTCCGAACCCCCTCCTTACCAGAAAAAAATCCCTCTTGAAATCGTCAGCATACTTCCAAATAACAAATACTATATGTAAACAATGGGCAAAATTCATAACTTCCAGCCCTTCCCCCAGGGACTGTGGGGGATCAAGTCATCCTCAAAGACATATTGATTAGGTTTTTGACTGTTCTGAACAAAATGGCAATCTCGAAATTTGATCCGGTGACTTTGGGAAAAAAAATGAGCGTGGGAGGGGGCCTAGTTGCCCTCCAATTATTTTGGTCACTTAAGAAGGGTACTAGAAATTATAATTTCCGTTCGAATGAGCGCTCTCGCGCTCCAGGGTCTGGTGCTTCTAATCTTGCTATCAGGGGTTCGATGCAATCGCCCCTGGGGAAAAAAACAACAAAAAAACAAATAAACATGCATCCGTGATCTTTCTTCTGGCAAAAACTGCAAAATTCCACATTTTTGCAGATAAGAGCTTGAACCCTCTATAGTAGGGTTCCCTGATACGCTGAATA
>NW_028299500.1:0-5000 GCF_049724085.1 Artemia sp. Qi Xiang Cuo
GTTCTCTATCCCCAACCATATTATATGGTACTCATGTAAAAAATTTACCGATTAGGTACGGTTTTGTCATATTTATCAACTTAGGTATGGTAACAGTTAGCGTTGGGCTTGGGCCGATTACAGTTATAGTCCAAATTAGTATAGAGTCTTACTTTCCGTTGATCTCGTCTGCACTAGTATTGAATAAATGCTAACGAAAAATCAAAAGAAAAAACGGTACATTTCTGAAAAAGCTGGATTCAATTAATGCAGGAACTGACGATAAGTTTGAAAAAGCTCCAAAAATTTCTTTTAGAATTAAATGTGGGCATTTGATTCTTGTTTTCACGCCCAATATGAATACTTGGTGACTCCTCATATCCAAAAATCTTTTGAGCACTCGTAGTTGTCACGTATCCTGCCAACGTAACCAATTTCCTCACAACAGAAGTCTGAAAATAAGGACTTATCTTCTAAGACCTAGGTTGGCGCATAGTTTTCTGGGGTCTTAATACCTCTTATAAGGAAATAGTAAGCCATCAAACTGTATGGCTTTTTATTTATTTTCATAGTTTACTCAGCTTTACTTAAAAGGTTTTTTTTCCTTTTTTTTATCATAACTTCCTGCTGTAAATTACCTATTATTTTATTTCCTCAGTCTTGCACTTGATTAATTTAAAGGGAGCTAGTTTATCCTATTTTGAAGGCTTTTTTCCTTAATTGCCTATCGTGATGGCTATTCCTTAAGTTAGTTCGAATGAAAAGTGGCTCATTGAAATTTATTCAAACAATGCCGTCATAATGTTATTAAAGAATGGCTTTTAATAAGCTGGCATTATTTTAGGCTATAAAAATTGGTAGAATACGAAGGCAAGTTAATAAAGAATAAATTTTCTAGTTCAAACGAATTAACAGCTGTATCAATATTTAATGTGTCGACTTATTCTGCTGCAGTGGCAGAGTAGTGCCATGCGGCAGAGGTATATATATTTAAACGCGATGTTATCTAAGTTTTTATGTTGAATTTTGCCGTGTTTTTTGGTTGGTTCATTTATTTTACGGAATATTCAAGTGCTTATGAATGAGTTCAGTTCCTTCCTTTGGTTCAGATTCAGGCTATTAAGGCATCAGGCATAGTCTTTAGAATACTCATATTTCTTATTATTTTCTATTTTAGTAATTACTTTTAGCCTTCCTTTGCGCGTGGCGCCAATCATAAAACTTACTTACCTTACATTATTTTAACGATATAGTTTGCCTGGGCGGCTAGAGTGTTTATCTTCTTAATGTTGGCTAATCATGCTACACAAAACTAAGTTTTCTACAAATTCTAATTCTAACATTTCTTTTCTCTTTTCCGTAAACAATTGAAGTTAATTAGTTTTAGTGTCTTGACTTATCCCGTCATTGAAAGTAATCCGTCTGCTTTGCCTACTTTGATTTCGTGTGCAGAAAAGGTGCTACGCGATAAAGAGGGGGGGGGTCCGTACATTTGAATACAATATCACCTAGGTTCTTTATTATTTTTTTGAGTATTATTGCGATATTTTGCAAATTTGACTTTATTGGAGCGTTGAAATGGTCTTGTGGCAGGCTCGCTCTAATTTTTTAATCGATTCAGTTCCTAAGGTACAAATTATTATTTACTCTAAATATTGTATATATTTTTCCTTGCTTAGTATTTTAAAGGGGTTAGTCTTGAAGAAGAAGTTCTTGCGATAATTAGATTTATGGTGGTACCTTCCAGTTCAGGGTATATTGAAACGTGTTTTTGGAGATTAGGTCAAACTTCTTGTATTGCTTCAATAGGAATTTTTGACCTTTTAATTTAGCCTATTTTGTATGGGCCGCAGCCAAAGTTAGTTTTCGTTATTGTGCGTCTTGGGGTTCGTATGGAACCGATTCATCGTCTGATTCAGTGGTACTGGTCCCTGATAATTCATCACTAGGGCTTTCCGGGGTGGTCCTTTGCAATTTTGGAGTATTACCTGCCCTTGCTTCATATATTTCGTCTCCTCTGGAGGTAGAAGGTTTATTTTCCATTTCCTCGTGCTGAATTCTTGTTTTGGGGGAGTTAAAGGATTCTTGAGATCTTTGGGAGGAGTCAAATGTTTGTGGAGAATGTCTCCGTTGTTTGAATACCATATCTTCAGGGGGCTGGGTAATTTTCTGTATCATGGTCTGTCGTCAGGAGGACGATTCCTTGGGCCTAACTTTGGATACCGTTATATCATGATATTGTCCTAGATTTTCATCTTCAGGGGATTCCTGGGTCCAAGGCAAGGTACTTTGCCTTGTTTTTATAGGATAAGTGATTATGTCCATTGCTTCTCTCAAATTCTTCTTGTGTGTCCTTGGGTGGGGTTTTCTTTATTTTTACACCAGGGGTTTCCATAGCTCTATTTAATTCATCCTGTAATGATTGGGGTCTTTCTATCGGGGTTTCTGGTGATACCATATCATCTGGAAACCTTTTGGTTTCCAGATGGTTTCCAGATGGTCGAAATTCTATCGGAAAAAAATTGGATTTTTGGGGATAGCGTATAGTCTAACTCTTCTTCCGAGCTTTCTGACGATGAACGTTTTGGACCTTTGGATGATTTTATTCCTACTTGTAGTAAAGATTTTCATTTGGGAAAAACTATATCTTTCATAGCTAGGAACTCTTCAAAATTTTCCTCATCACAGTCGTTTTTAAAATAATCTTGTTTGAAATTAAACGGTTTCAATTCTCCCAATATTGACTTGGGGGATTCGTCTTCCGCGTCTGACGAATCGGTAGATGAGGGTCTCGATACCCATCTTTCCGGGAATTTGGCTCTTTTATCCGGCTAATGTGTGGCTAATGTGTTCTTCCGTTATCGGGGTTTATCATTTTAAAAGTAAAATCATTGTCGTAATTTTTGATTATTCTGTAAGGTACAGAATATTTATTGGAAATTTTTTTGCCTTCCACTTTTGCCTCATTCTTTAGGTAGACGCAATCTCCTATCTTAAATTTATGTTCCCTTTGACCTTGGGTTGGTTTCTTAACTCTTGGTTTATTTAAAAAAATTTCTAACTCTTGTCTAACTATCTTATAGGTTTTCCTCATCCTATTAATAAAATCTTGTTTATAATCCTCTGTGTTATTATAATATTGTCGGGACTCAACAACTTCATCATATGGTACCCTGAAATTGCGACCAAATAACACATAAAAAGGACTTTCTTTAGTTGTTTCTGAATAGGCAGTATTAATTACATTGGTCAAATAAGGTAGGAATCGATCCCAGTCATTTCTGTTGCCTTTTGTATAAACGCTCAAGACATTGGAAAATATTTTATGCCTGTTTTCGATTTTCCCATTAGCTTATGGATGATAGGAGGTTGTCACCAATTTCTCTACGTTAAGAAAACTCATTAAATCTTTTGTTACCTTAGAAACAAAAGTACTTTCGTGGTCACTTAGAACCTTGCTAGGAATGCCAAATTTTAAAGATGTTCTCGCCAGTGTCTTACTTATAACGTACGTGCCTTCATTTTTCAATACTTTAACAAAAGTGAATCAGAAAAAGTGGTCTTTGACTTAAAGAGTTCAATTACTACCTTTATTGGAAACTGGTAGTTCTGCGCTGGTTCAATATAGATCAAATGAAACAATGTCGATAGGAAACCTCACATGGGGACTCTTCCCAATGGGGGGTTAGGATAGGATTGGGTGTTTTCTTAAGTTACATGCTTCGCTTGCACGTACAAAATCTTAAAGTTCCGTTAACGCCGATGGTACGTAAAAATACTGTTTTAACTAGTGGAGGGTTAATTATCCCTAAATGTCCACCTATTTACGAACGAAAATATCTAAAGGCATGTATTATTAAATTTAGGGGTAATACCTGGGAATATTAAAGTTTGATTCCTATTTGTATCTCCTGTTACTATCCTTCGAAAGATTTCCTTTTCTAAATCGAAATAAAAATTATCTATTTCCCTTCTCAGGGCTTTGAAGTTATCGGGCAGTTTATCAAAATTCACAAAGTAATTAATGAGAGTCGAACACATTTCATCCTTAATTTGGTTTCTTTTAATGTTTGCCAGCGATAAGGGGCAATGATTAACCTCGTTTTCTTCTATTTGAATTTTAGGTTTATTCTTCTTGTGTTTTCTTGTGCTGGGATTGATGGCATTTATCTCTTTGTTTTCATTATCTGAGGAGTTATTTTCGAGGTACGTACTCATGTTATCACAGGGACATCTTGTTTGCCCTTCAAATTCTCAAATTTGTAATCCAGATCTTGGATTTTCATTATCCATCCCGCAAAAACTCTCGTTGGATTTTTGAATGTGCTAAAATACTGTAAGCTTTTATAGTATAAACGCAGTTTGAATTTTCGACCCACTAAATAATGTCTAAATTTGTCCAAGTGGTAAATTATAGATAGTAGCTCTAATTGCGTTGTAGAATACCGGACAACGCCTTTCGCCTTTCGATAAAGTTCTACTTGAATAGCATATGACTTTCCCTACATACTTAGGGGTCTCTGAAGGGGACCAGGGTAGTCTTCTATGGGGATTAACTGGGAAAGGATTGCACCGATGCCCAGAGCCGAGGCGTCAGTGGTGACTGCAAATTGTGCTTTTTCAAAATCAGGTAGCGACTATACTGGTTCACAAGTAAGCACTTTCTTGAGTGTCTAAGGAAGTTTGAGCTTCCTGCGACCAGGTAATATTTTGGGAGGTCCCTTTAGTTAGATCCGTTAGAGGTTTAGCAATTTGGGCGTAGTTACGTATGAATTTTCTAAAATAATTAGTCAAACACAGAATTGTTAGCAATTGTTTTATAGTTTTTGGGGGTTTGAGATATTATACGCGTTTTATCTTGTCAGGGTCTGGTGATATTTGACCTTGGGTTATCATCATTCCCAAAAATTTTATTTTAAGGTTGAAGTAAATTTACTTTTTCAGGTCTACATTTCAGATTACCTTCCCTGAATTTTTCAAAAACTTTGGCCAGTGTAGCTAAATGATCCTCTGGGTTTTCT
>NW_028299501.1:0-5000 GCF_049724085.1 Artemia sp. Qi Xiang Cuo
AATTATATCTGGGATAAGCCTTGGTATGATTTGGAAAACAAACAGAAAGTAAAAAAGGGAGCTTTTCAACTGAAGTAAGGAACTGATTTGAAACCTATTTGAACAGATTATTTTTTGTATAAAGGGAGTTGTCTCCTCCTTATTCTTTACTGTGAAGTTTGGCTTTTGTTCAAACTTTTAAAGAAAATTTTGAACTGAAAAAAAAAAAAGATTTTTCAAAGCACTAAAAACTTTTGTTGTATGAGCAAGGTGTTGAAAAGGGGCAATTCCTCTTATACACAGAGTAATTTTATTTTGTTTTGAATTTTAAACTTGCTCCTTGCTTTAGTTGAAAACCTTTCAAACAGTTCGTGATAACGAACTGTAAGTAAGGAGCGACCCGGCTCAATGGTAACCGAAACTCTAGAAAACGGTATTTTGACACCAATAGATACATCAAAAGAATCAGACTTTAATGCTGATTTTAAAATATATAAATTTCATCAATTTTAGTGCTACCCATCAAAATTTACGCGCCTGAGAAAATTTAGAGGGACATTGCTATGAAGGGAACGCCGGATTTCCCAGCATTATTTCAAAAAAATCAGAAATTAAATATAAAAAAACAAGTTTTTCAACTGCAACAGCAGCAACATCAAAACTTAAAACGAACAGAAAATATTACATATATGATTGGGTTCACCCCCTATTCAATTTTTTAGTACTTTCGTAAGAGCTATTTATTCTAATTAACGGCCTTTGTGATTAAGCGGTCATTTTTAAAGAATTGGAACAAAATTCGAACTATAGCTTAAAGAGCAGGGTATTAACTAGGGGTGAACCCCCTAATATACGTATTAAAAATATATGAATATAGAAGTTCGTTTCGATAGTTAATTCGTAAGTTACGTATATTTATTACTAATAAACATTTTCGTAAATAAAATTAACCAACGTTTACGAAAGCCATTTAACCAAATAAAAATAAAATTAATATGCAAATTTGGTTTTAATTATTCATGTACGGTGAGCCAAAATTAAAACCTGCATTGATTCAAAAGCGTTCAAAAATTAAATAAAAAAAACAAGTTTTTTTAACTGGAAGTAAGGAGCGGCGTTAAAACTTAAAACGAACAAAAATTAATCCGTATATGAAAGGGGCTGTCCCCTCCTCAACGCCTCGCTCTTTACGCTAAAATTTCTCACAGCTCTATTTTTTTAAACAATAAAAAACTTTAGCGTAAAGAGCGAGGCGTTGAGGAGGGGACAGCCCCTTTCATATACGGAATAATTTCTGTTCGTTTTAAGTTTAAACGTCGCTCCTTACTTTTAGTTAAAAAAAACTTGTTTTTTATTTAATTGTATTAAATATGACGTAGATAATTTCGGAGACGCCACTGCCTTTCCATGACGATAAATAAAAGTTCAAATAGGGATAAAATCCTTTTAATAGACAGTGTTTCACAAACAGTGATTGACATTTACAAAAAATACAGATATTTCGGTCACATATGCAGTAACCGTCATCAGTTTATTTTTACTACTGATGACGGTTACTGCATATGTGACCGAAATATCTGGTATTTTTCGTGAATTTCTATCATTGTTTGTGAAACACTGTCTATTAAAAGGATTTTTATCCCTATTTGAACTTTTATTTAGCAACAGACTAAGCTTAGAAAACCTAACTAAGGTTTTCTAAACTAAGGTTTTCTAACTAAGGTTTTCTAAACTAAGGTTTAGAAAACCATTCGAAAGAATTCACTTGATTGGCTGGTTGGTCCTTCACCAGCAGACCTTGTAAAAAAATTAAGAGGCAAAAGTTTCATTAATTGGAGAAAATTTGACACCTTTATACTTCATAACTGTAAAAAATTAAATCTTTTTCAAAGTAACAACTAGATAAATACAATTACTCCTGAAAAAAAAATGATAATAAAACACAAAAAATATATCCGTTCGGGGAACAAATACAGAAATTCCCAGCATTCTGTTCAGGGGAAACATTTCTGATCATAGTGGCTTAATATATCAGCTGATGGGTACTCTTGCAATGCAAGCAAAATTTGACGGCATATTTTTATCAAAATTGCCCCGTATTAAGTTGTTTCCCTTGTATTTTCTATAATTTTACGAACTTTCTTGTGTACTAATACCTACCCTACACTAATTATTAATAAACAAATGCATATTTAGGATAACCATAAAAAGCTGATTCTTTTATTTTTATTATGGATAGTTCGGCTCTTATACTTTCGTTATTGACAAGGATCGTTATTTATTTACCATTCATTACTATGAAGAATATATTTTTTTAATCCAACCAAACCATATAGAAAAAGTGTTTGTGGAAAACTGTTTGAGAATGGGTCACTCAGTCACAAATTAGAACTTACACTTTCCTTGTTCAGGGTCAAAATCTATTGGCAGGCAGTCAACAATGGGGCAACACACATTTTTTCCATGGTTTTTCACTATTCTGCTCTCTTTCCTTTGGTTTCCATATAATTACTTTATAATCCCAAATTTCCAGGGGGGAATGGCCCCCTGGCCGGTGCCCATGCAAAGACCCACTATTTTAGACTGCGAGGGGATTAGAATATACATTCAATTATTTGACAACTTCATCTATTAGTGTGGAAAGAAGCAATTATTCTAATCAAACAGTTCGTGGTAACGAACTGTAAGTAAGGAGCGACCCGGCTCAATAGCAACCAAAACTCTAAAAAACGGAATTCTGATACCAATAGATACGTCAAAAGAATCAGATTTTTATTCTAATTTCAAATATATAAATTTCATCAAGTTTAGTAACACCCATCAAAAGTTACGTGCCTAAGAAAATTTGCCTTATTTTTGAAAAAAGAGGTAAACCCCCCCAAAAGTCACAGAACTTTAGTGAAAATCACACCTTCAGATTCAGAGAACCCTACTATAGGAGTTTCAAGCTAATATCTTCAAAAATGTGGAATTTAGTATTTTTTGTCAAAAGAAACATCACGGATGCGTGTTTATTTGTTTGTTTATTTTTTGTTTTTTTTTTCCTAGGGGTAATCATAGCGAGCCAGTGATCCTAGAATATCGCAGGAGGGCTCATTGGAACGGAAATCAAAAGTTCTAGTGCCCGTTTTGAGTGACAAAAAAGAATGGAGTGCAACTGGGCCCCCTCTCACGCTCATTTTTTCCCGAAGTCACCCGATCAAAATTTTGGGATATCTATTTTGTCGAAAAATACAATAACTATTCCTTTGAGGATGACTTATTCCCCCACAGTCCTCGGGGGAAGGTCTGCAAGCTATGGACTTTGCCCAATGTTTACATACAGTATTGGTTATTAGGAAGTATAGAGAAGTTTTCATGTTTTTTTTCTTGTAGTTGGGGGGGGGGGGTCGGTGGTTACGTGAGAGGATCTTTACTTGGAGGAATTTTTCATGGGGGAAGGGACATCGCTATGAAGGGGCGTCTGATTTCCCAGCAATATTTAAAAAAACGATCAGAAACTAAATAATAAAAATAATAATTTTTTCAACTAAAAGTAAGGAGCAAAATCAAAATTTAAAAAGAACATAAATGATTATGTATATGATTTGGTTCGCCTCATAGTCATTACCTCACTCTTTACGCTAAAGTTTTTTTTTTGCTTTGATCAGAGCTATTTATTGTAATTAGCGGCCTTTGTGATTAAGGGGTCATTCTTAAGGAACTGGAACAAAATTTGAACTTAAGCGTAAAGAGCGTGGTATTGAGCAGGGGGGTGAAACCTCTAATTTACGTAATAAAAATATACGAATATAGAAGTTGGCTACGTAAGTTAATTCGTATGTTACGTCAGAACAAAATTACGAGAAAATCATTGAACCAAAAAAAAGTAAAATTAATATACAAATTTCGTTTCAATTATTCATGTACGGTGAGCCAAAATCAAAGCTGCATTAATTCAAAAACGTTCAGAAATTAAATAAAGAAAAAAAAAATTTTTAATGAAATTAAGGAGCGACATTAAAACTTAAAACGGACATAAATTATTCCATCCGGGTTGCAGCGGTAGCTAGCAACCTAGTAAGAGACGATCACGTCCAATGTTAAGAAATATAAAAACCCATAGTTCTTAACAAAGGAGTCAGATCAAAACAAAAAGTACACCATTAGAACCGCCTTGTCTGAAACCCCTGTATAGGAAACTTTCTGTCCCTTGGCTTGAACAGCAAGGGAAATATATTGGCTTGAAAATCAAGAAAATTGACTTTAACCACGTTAATCTCCCCAAACGGGATATTTTTTTCTCTTTTCTTTTTTTCTTTTCCACAGATAGCTTGGCACTGGAACATCGTAAAGGGTTGTTCAATACCTCATTTTAAAGGAAATTAATTGGGTTAAAAACCTTTTGTAACTAAAATAAATTATTTCTAAAAGAGAATAAATTTTTCCACCAAAAACTGCATTTTCGATGTCTTTTCACACTGCAGTCTTTCAAACATAATCGTATACCAGCGGTAAGATTTGAACCCACGCCTCCGAAGAGACTGGTGGCTAACACCAGTGCCTTGGACCACTCGGCCAGGCTGCCTCTCATAAATAAATATATATGTGAATTTGGGTTGCAGCAGTAGCTAGCAACCTAGTAAGAGACGATCAGTCCAATGCTAAGAAATATAACAAAACTCCTAAAAATAGAGTCAGATCAAAACAAAAGTACATCATTAGAATTACCTTGTCTGAAACCCTACTAGATAAATAATGAATGTCATCATAGTTTTATATTAGAGCTATGACGGGAATAGAAAAACACGAAATTATATTGTTGTTTCTGAAGACGTCATGAAATAATATCATTGCGCTATGACGTCATCATGGAATAAAATCATTACGCCGTGACGTCATAATTACTATATAAGAGGCGTCAGAACTGTAAATGTTCTCATTCATAATTACATAATGGTTTCAATCAAGCAAGCTGCACGCAAGTTAAAAAAACAGTACTACACAAACAACAGGGATAGTATCTTGAAAAGAGAAAAGCA
>NW_028299502.1:0-3000 GCF_049724085.1 Artemia sp. Qi Xiang Cuo
TATTTTTCTACACCCCATTTAGCAATGGATTTAATTTTAAAAATTAGCAGGGAGGAAATAGGCCTAGTCACCGATATAGATCAGCACCTTTTTGTAGAGCGGTCAATGAGGGGTGGGTATGTTTTTCATGGGGACCGCGTCTAATCAACCGATCCGAGCGGACAAACGCACCGGTGCAAAGTCAAATGCAGTGTTCTTGGACATGAACTCGTTGTACCCCTCGGAAATGTCACACTACTCTTTGCCGTGTGGGAACTATCAATGGCTTGAGAATCCTTGCGAGTTCCCCGACATTACCACCGTCGAGGACAATGGGCCACAAGGATGGTTCTTTGAAGTTGATGGTCACATTCCACTGGCGCTTCACGACTCAGTCAAAGATTTTGTATTTCCCTGTATCAATCGGCCCTTGAGCAGGGACTCTCTGAGCCCCTACAATCGTTCAGTGGTTGAGAATATGGGGATGCACTGGACTCCCTCCAAACAGAAACTGATTGCTGATTTGGACCCTAAGGAGAATATGGTTGTTCACCATGTGCTTTTGCACTGGATGGTGAGCAATGGTTTCAAAATCACTAAAATACGCAGGGTCCTACAGTTAAATCAGAGAACCTACTTGAAAACGTTTATCGACACCTTTGTCGATAAACGCTCTAGGGCAAATTTAAAGGTGGAGAAGGAAATGTATAAGCTCATTCTAAATTCAGCGTTTTGCAAAATGTGTGAGAGGGTACGTAATAGATCTCGCTGTGAAGTTGTGACTTACCCTCGAACGTGTGCTCGAATTATTGCCGACCACAATTTTACACCGTTCACGAGCATAGAGACCGGCATGGTTCTTCTACACAGGCGAAGGTGAAATGTGGTACTGAACAAGAATATTGCAGGCAGTAGTTCAGTACTGGAAATTTCAAAAAAGCTCATGTTGTCGTTCTTTTAAAAATTTTGAAAGGTGCCATTGCCACGGGAGGGGGCGGTTAAAGTTTAATATGGTGTTAAAGATTATCTGCTGTTAAAGGTAAATGGGCCTGAATTTGATTTATTTGGTGATTTAGAAAAGGGGGTGCACATCAGCTCGCGGATGGATTTCACCAACTGGAATTCATCAGTCTACCCCGAGTTGGTGAAACGTCAAGCCCCCAACCAATTATTAAAATTAAAATCAGAGACGGGGAGTGATTTGATATCCAGGGGGGTGTTCCCGGGCCCCAAAGTCTATTGCGTGGAAACTCATGGTGGGGATGAAAAGAAAGCGTGTAAAGGGGTACCTACACACTTTGTAAAGAGCAATTTCCACATTAGCGTGTACAGAAACTGTGTAGAAAGTAGCCTAGTGCCGAGAGCACAAGTGCTTGCAATTCGCTCTCTACAGTATAGAAATTATACTGTGAGAGTGGAAAAGAATGCAATGTCGTGTATATCCGACAAAGTCTATGTGCTCGAGAATGGTGTGACTGTCCTACCCCACGGCCACTACCGTATTTCAGACCGAGTTGAATGCATTAACTATCGCAATCAACTTGGTCTAGATAAATTAACCTAATCTGAACTAACCTCCACCCAACTCGGTCATAAATTAACTAATCCCAATCTCACTACCTTAACATGACCCAACTAACCCATCCACTAACCTGTAGCAGCCGTCGCAGTGACCGGACAACTATTGTAGTGTTTCACCCCCGCGGTCCCCGGGGGGGGCCTTCCCGCGGCCACCAGGGGGGGTCCCTTCCCGCGGCCGGCCGGCCTTCGGCCCCGCGGCCCTGGGGGGGGGATCCCACCTTTAAATTCACCGTAATGTGTTCAACTGTGCTAGCGTTTCCGTGTGTGTATTCTGTTGTACAAAAAGTGTTGTATAGAAAAGTGTTGTACAAATATGTTGTAGAGAAATGTTTTTAAAGACAATAAGTGCTTTAAAAGATGTACAGAAAAGTGTTTTAAGAAAATAAGTGCTGATGATGGACAGAAAGTGTTTTTTTTATAGAGTGTTATCATTACCGAGCAGTTCATGTTGAACAAATAGTTTTAATTTTGACCACCGGAGAAATTTTGTCAACTGCTCTTGCTGAACAAGTGTTATTATTTTTATAATTGTTTATGTTGACTGCAAATATTTGTTTTCGTGCAGTGCCGAAATAAATGCTGCCATGAAATATTGTTTTTTGTTGTTCTTGAATAGATAGATCAATGGGGAAATTATTGCTACTTATTCAATGAACACGTATGATTTACAGTTAGTCATTGTCCGACTGTTGTCAACAGCAGCATGTATCAATTTAAAACACCCTTCAGATCGTTTCTGTGTGGTCCCTCAATGTCGGGGGAAACAACACTCTTAGATAGAATAATTCAAAATTGCGATAAAATGTTTATAGAGAAACGGAAAAAAATCCACTATTGCTATAGTATCTGGCAAGAGTCTTATGATGAAATAAAAGCTTTTGCCACAACCATACAAATACAATTAATACGGGGACTTGATGTTTTCAATAGTATTGAATCGAACTCGTGGCTGATTATTGATGATTTGGCTGAATCCATTGAACAGTTCTCACAGGAAATGCTAAAACTGTTCACCATACACTCCCATGATGAACACATTTCCATTACTCTGGTTCTATACAATCTGTTTCATCAGAGCAAATATATGCGGACCCTTGCATTAAATTGTAACATTTTTATTGTCTATCAAGTCGTTAGTTATTAACTCTACCGAATAGAAATAAAAAATCAGATAAAACCCCGCGGTCCCAAAATTATTTTTTAACCATAAACACAGGCGACAACCAATGCCTACGGTTACATTTTGCTGGATCTTAATAAGAGTACGCCCGAGGATCTTCGTGTAGTCACCGACATTTTTGACGATGAAATTACAGTATATCGTCTGGTGAACAGTATAAAAGGCTATTAGTCTCCATTAGGACACTGAAAAAACTACATGAACAACGGTATTTATTTTACGTTTTAAGCACTTCAAAACCTTCGCTTAGGAAGGTTATA
>NW_028299503.1:0-1000 GCF_049724085.1 Artemia sp. Qi Xiang Cuo
TTATGTTTTTTAAGTATTTAGGAGCCTTAAAAAAAAAGAAAAGAAACATGTCGTGTACCTACAGAGCAGTGTATAATTGTGTTTTTCTTTCTCGTTCTGTATAATTTGTTCTAATTACTGATTTAGATCTTAGCTCCAGCGTTCGTCACTACAAACCACATGTATAACTCCTAAGTTTATGTGTATTGCGTTTTTTCTTTTTGCTTATTGCTCCGTCTTTTCCTTTTTTGTATGACGGGTTTTCCAATAAATAATAATAATATGTATATATATATATATATATATATATATATATATATATATATATATATATATATATATATATATATATATATATATATATATATATATATATATATATATATATATATATATATATATATATATATATATATATATATATATATATACATATATATATATAAATATAAATATATATATATATATATATATATATAATATATATATATATATATATATATATAACATATATACATAATATATATATATATATATATATATATATATATATATATATATATATAATATATATATATATATATATATATATATATATATATATATATATATATATATATATATATATATATATATATATATATATATATATATATATATATATATATATATATATATATATATATATTATTATTATTATTATTATTTATTGGAAAACCCGTCTTAAAAAAAGGAAAAGACGGAGCAATAAGCAAAAAAAAAAAGCAATACACATAAACTTTGCAGTGACGAACGGTGGAGCTAAGATCTAAATCAGTACTTAGAACAAATTACACAAAACGAGAAAGAAAAACACAATTATACACTGCTCTGTAGGTACGCAACATGTGTTTCTTTTTTTTTTTTTAGGCTCCTAAATACTGAACAAACATAAATAAGTTGAACATCATTGCATCAAGCCGTAGTTGGTAAAAAAAACAAAAAAAAACAACCAAACACTAATTACACTAACCGCGAAAAA
>NW_028299504.1:0-3000 GCF_049724085.1 Artemia sp. Qi Xiang Cuo
ACACTAATTAGGACGAATCCCTCTGCCCAGAGCTAGTGAAATGCCAGGCCCCAAATCAATTGTTAATGCTAAAATCTGAAACAGGTAGTGATCTGATATCCAGTGGTGTGTTTTCTGGTCTGAAGGTATACTGTGTGAAAACGCACAGCAAGAATATCAGACAGGTTTGCAAGAGGGTACCTACACACTTTGTAAAAAATAGTCATTAGACAGCTATAGTCTACAGTTAATTGTCTAGGTGAACTGTTGAAGGGAACATGTATCAATTTAAAACACCATTACGATCGTTTCTGTCTGGGCCGTCAATGTCAAGCAAAACAACACTCTTAACTAAAATAATTATGGATTGTGATAAAATTTTTGTTGTAAAGCCTAAAAAAACATACTATTGTTAAAGTATTCGGCAGGAGCCATGCGAAAAAATAAAAGCAATTGCTGCCACCGCGGGTTTGGTGCTGATAAAATTAATACAGGGGTTTGATGTTTTCAGCATTATTGAACCAAACTCTTGGCTGATCATTGACGATCTTGCTGAATCTATTGAAAAATGGTCCCAGGAAATGCTACAACTGTTCACTGTTCGCTCTCATCATGAACATATTTCCGTTACTCTAGTTCTACACAATATCTTTCAGCAGAGCGAAGTTTTGTAAACATTTAAATTGAATTGTAGGCATAATATCATATACAAAGTTGTTCGTGATACACTTTTGATAATGAACTTCAAAAAAAAAACACATCCAGGTGCCCCTAATTTTCAACTATCGGCATAGACTCAGGCAACTAATAAACCCCACGGTTATATCCTATTGGATCTTAATCAAAATACATCCGAGGATCTGCTTGTAGTCACAGATATTTTCGACAATGAAATTACAGTATACCTCCTTGTGAATACTAAAAAGACCTATTAGTCGCTATCATGACACTGAAGAAACTACATGAAAATAGACATTTGTTTTCAGTTCTAAGCACTTCAAAACCTCCGCTTAGGAAAGCCATGCTCAAACATGGTATTGGAAATGATTTCATTAATCTATTATCTGAATTTTGTTTAAATTTGACCGAGGGTAATTTTCAAATGCCAGAAGTATTTAAGCAACAGGCAAAGAAACATCGTTCCTTTGTACGTACATTGACCTCTAAAAAGAAAGGAAATAATTTTAAAAGGAAACGACTTCTTCAAGCGGGCGGTAGCTTTTTGACACATTTACTGCCAATAATTGCAGGACATGTAAATAGTTTTCACTAGAGAATGGCAAAACCCTATAGATTAATTCTTATTAAACTCGCTCTCTCATCAAAGGAACCCTTCAAAAACGACCTGGGTAAATTTATTCAAAACGAGAACATTGAGGATGATAAAAAAACTGCTTTTACTTCAAGAAACACGTTACCGAGGGGACAAATATAAGCTCTATCGATTAATTACTACTGCTTCTGGTATTGATACAAAAAAAAAACCATATTCTAAAGTTTCTGCTGCTGGGGAGCAATTACAATTGTAGGAATTTTTTTAATTTGTCTTGAAATGTGTAATTATAATGCCCCAATATTTTTGTGAAAAATTTAAACGACTCCTAACGTGTCTTTTGAAAAGTGGTCAATATCACATTTAAATTGAAAGCAATGGGAAAGGGATTATAATTCAGTGCAAGAGCTATAATCTACTTGATTTAATCAATGATTTGATTACAAATCGCAAAGTACTATTATCATTTGATGTTCATATACACAACTTTCTAAATACATTAAACTTCCCCAGAAGTCTTATTAGCAGTAGACAAATTCTAAAAAATCAAATGAACGTGCATCGTCATCATCAACAACATTAACACCATTAAAATATGAACATGAAGAAGAAGAAGATTTTAAATCAATTTTGGAAAATACTAGCACACCACTGATAGCTAGACAAAAGCGAAGACATATCAAGTCAACGTCACCATTACCCCCACCAACAGCCAGTATACAAAAGGGCAGCAGACGTTACACAACGTGTTTACGTTCAAAATGGTTGAAGTTCTGAACGGTGCTTATGAAAATATTGGTGAGGCGGGGAGTTTAGGTTCCCCTACAACTCTTTACCAAGTCACGGGTGTTCGAACTAAAACTGTGCAAGACTAACTACAAAATGAATCAAATTGCACTCTGTATATAAATCATAGACTTCGTGCCAATCAATATCGAAAAACTAAAGCCTTTTACCCATTGCATATAATGCAAGCAGATCTCCTGACTCTAGATGAGCTTCAACGACGTCACAATACACCTTACAAGTACATTCTACTTGCAATCAGTGTTTTTAGTCGCTATGCATATGCAATTGTAGTGGTAGTGAATTTCTTAATCCCCATGTTGCAAAAGTACTAGAGAAATATAGTAAACTGCTCTATCATAGTCACAGTCCTATAAAGGCCGCATTGGCCGAACGATTGATAAGAACTATTCGACTTTTAATTTCAAGATATTGTAAATTGAAAAATACATCGGCTTTTATTCATGATATAGATTAAATCAGGCTAGTTCATAATGATTGACCTCATGAATCAATGTGCAACTCTACGCCAACGGAAGTTCATCATTCTGATCATGATACAATTGAAACCTTTCTTAAACAGTATTCCAATGAAATGATTGTCAAGAAGAAAAAAAATTAGTTCAATGTTGGTGATACTGTTCGAATTAATAAAACAACTAATGTTTTTGAAAAGGGGAATTACTTGTGGTCCACCGAAGTTTTTAAAGTGGCAAAAATCCTATAAACTAAACCCATGACATATCGTCTGAGTGATACTAAGGATGAAAATATTCTTGGCAGCTCTTATGACTATGAATGGCAAATCGTTTAGATTAATTGCGAAATCTGCCAGTATTAAAAGATATTACAAACACTCTATCACATAAATAAAAAAAAGTAACGTTTTTACGGGCTTGGATACCATTCGGATTTGATTATTGCATCAGTGTTAAAGATATTGACAATGCCCAACGATTTCT
>NW_028299505.1:0-1000 GCF_049724085.1 Artemia sp. Qi Xiang Cuo
TGCTATCTGAAAGGTGTTGCCAGATGACCATAGCACCAGATCATCAGCATATTGTAGATTCGTGTGGGGTAGGTTCATGTCCCAGAGATATAGGGCAAATAGGAGGCAACTGAGGACTGCTCCCTGAGGTAGGCCTTTGGATATTGTCTTTTGGGGTGAAGAGGCTGAACCAACACAAACAATGAAACTTCGCACTTCTATGAAGGATTTAATAAAGGATACTAGCTTGGGAGGTACTCCAAGGTTTGCAAGTTTATTTAAAAGGATTTGGTGGTTCACATTGTCATATGCTCCTTCAAAATCAAGGAAAGCTGCCACTAGGATATTATTTTTTGAGAAAGATTCATTTATTGCATTTGTTAGCAAAATGAAAGCATCTGTTGAGGAGTGGTATTTCCTGAATCCAGTTTGAGTGTGTGGGATCATGTTATTTTTCTCAACAAACCAGAGGAGTCTGTGATAAATCATTTTCTCCATTATTTTCCCCATCACAGGTGTAATCATTATGGGCCTATAAGACTCAGGGTTATCTTTTGGTTTATTTTTCTTTAGGATTGGTAGGAGGGACGAACATTTCCATATATTGGGGAACCTAGAGGATACCCAAGCGTGATTATAACAATTTAGCAGTTCTTGTTTGTATGAAGGTGTGAGATTCTTTATCCATGTAGGGTGTATATTGTCATAGCTGCTGCTAGTTTTGTACCTAATATGATGTATTGCATTATTCAATTCCTGGATTGAAAATGGATTAGTTATGTACTCGGATCCTGGGCGTGGTTGGTAACTAGGGTTCATAGGAATTGTGGACAGATTGATTTGATTATTTGATGTTAGCTTATTAACAAAAAGAGTTGCAAATAGGTTAGCCTTTTCAATATCATTGTCATAATGGGTATTATTATGTATAAGTTCATACAGGAGTGGGTTGGGAGAAGTCTTTTTCCCACATATGTGGCTTATGACTTTATGTATAATTGGCTCATGCGTTTCTCTGGAG
>NW_028299506.1:0-2000 GCF_049724085.1 Artemia sp. Qi Xiang Cuo
TATAGATTGGGCGAGCATTGGTCCCATATTCGCCGTCCAGTGAAGAAGGGGAAGAAGAGGAGGCACATGTGGAGTCCCCCAACAACTTAACATGGGACGATAGCATTGAAGTACTTTTTAATATTGACGAGTTTTTAGACGATTTTCTTTTTAATTTAGATAATAGCGCAGTTGAGCTGGTAGACTTGAGCCAAAATACCTTGAAAATTTTAGAGTTTTTTCCCCGGTAATTACCAGTGACCCCTCAAACACTCTTACCCAAAACGACTCCACTTCGAACAACTGAAGTGGAGCATTCGCCAGATATTGTTGAACAGCTTGGGGGGGAGGGGGGTACATCTTTCCCCGATTTTCAATTGTCGAATATAATTTTAAATAATATAGTTGTTTTCACTGCAACGTTTGGGGATCCTTTTAATACACTTATGGCGGGAAATTTTGTTTTTGACCCTGTAGAAATTGTGCATACCTATGTAGAAAAAATTTGTGCACTTCTGGAGAATCAGATTCAATTGTGGGGGGTAGGGATTTAATTAAGGTTTCCATTGTTTTAAAGGTTTTTTATTTGAATGAGGGAAAAAGTGAAGTTTACTATCATTTTATACATTCCGAGATGCGTTTGGTTTATTCGAATTTAGAAAATTTTGAGGGTGCTTTCATGGATTGGGTGGATCAAATTATAGCGCATCTCGAGAACTTTAATGAAAATAGTAGTGGCTCAGTAGTTTTATTTATTGAAAATTTAAGTGTAAATATATGTAAATTTAAGAAAGATTTTATTTTAAGAGGGGGGCAGGTGGGTCTGAAAGGGATACTAGTTTTAAATTATAATCCAGATCTAGTAGGTTGTCGTGGTGTCCAGCGGATTCGTTTTGAAACAGATCAAAAGTGTTTCCGATATGCTTTCCTCATCTCAGCATTCGAGTCTCTAGCTCGGGACACCATTAAGAAGAATTTAGACCATTGGGCTGTACATGGGAAGGAAGGTTCCGATTTCCCAGTTGTAGATTTTTCATGCTTAGAGGGGAAATACCCAGTAACGCTTCGATCTATTGATATGTTTGAAAGGGCTAATGCCCACTTAAATATTGGCGTTACTGTGGTACAATACGAAACTGAATTTGAAGATGGGGTTCGTTCTAAAAAGAAGGGGGTGGTCTTCCCCGTAAGGGGTCCCTCAGTTGATTTGGTTAAACACTGGGTTTGGTTGCTTTACACGCCACCAAGTCAACCGAACACAATCGGTCATTTTAACCCTATCACTGACATTAGTAGAGTTCTGGGGGAGGGTAAGAATAAGGGGACCCGTTTCTACTGTCCAACATACCTCTCTACGATTTTGGACTGAACTAAAGTTACAAAATCACATGAGGCATTGTAGCCGCCACGGCTACCAGACAGTGGAAACGGTTTCAGGGGATAGGGCAATTCTATGCTTTAAAAATTTTCAAAATCCCCTTCTCCAGTGCAAGAAAATATCTGTGGACTGTGAGGCTACGTAGGTGGAAATGAATGACCCCAGATTTCCAAACCGAGTCAAAGAACATTTGGTCAGTGCAGTGTCCTACGCCCACGCACTAAGAAATAATTCTAACATCCGTCAGTTTTTAGACATAGTAATGAAAGTGAATGAGGTGCAGGAGTCCATGGACAAGACACTGACTTAACTGATTGGCACGGCGCACGGTGTTATTTCTCGCGTTAGAACTATGCATTATCCAAGGGTGCTGTCTGCAGGGGATCGTATTGCGATTAAAAATAAAAAAATCTGGGGGGTAGGGCTGGGGGCGGTTGTCGTGGTGGAGAAGGCAGCTAACAGACCACGTGGGGGGAGGGGAAAAGTTAGAGATCATGACCATTTGTGGCAGGAAATATCCTGGGGGGTAGTACTTTTAGGGGGGTTGCGCATCAATCGTGTAACTTAACTGTTAACCAGCAATTTTTTATCACTTTTTTTATTGATAACTCCAAGTATGACTTAAAATTTATTGTACCTGCAC